>NW_027186304.1:37050134-37088547 GCF_028583685.1 Petaurus breviceps papuanus | reverse complement strand
GCTGTCTTATTAATTTTTTTGGAAAGAAAAACACCAGAGGGCTTATTTTCAGGGGAGGGCTTATGTTGTCCTGCCTCAGCTCTCCTCCGCGGCACTGCTCTCAATGGCGCCAGCAAGCAAATCACTGGGGAAGAACAGGATGACGCGCTCACTGCTACAGCTCTGATTGGATGCAGCTCGGAGCACGGCCTGCGTTTCACCGGGAGGAGGGGGGGAACGGTGCATACAAAGGGTACCGTAATGTAGCGTGTAGCGCAGGGGATCACCTTCACTACAGTAGCAATCTCAATAGGGCTTATTTTTGGGGGAGGGCTTATTTTAGAGGAATCTTACACAGTAAGGGGAGGGCTTATTTTCGGGATAGGTCTTATTATCGGGGAAACACGGTATTTAAATGCAAGAGATTGTTATTTTTAGGACAGATTATAATTTTCTTTGAGATACATCTAAATTTGTTTTAAAATTATTTAGCTTCATATTGAAAGGCTGTATAGTAGTTCTATTAATTTTGAATACATATTTCTTCTTTAATAGGACAAATATCTGAACACTTCAGAAAGGTAGTTCTATAAAAATATTTCATAAACTTGGGAGAAAATAGCATTTGTTCAAAATAATAATTTCTAGATTCAGGCCATTTGTTTCTAAACCTATAAAATTCTAGCCCTTGAGTACACATTTAGTTTAGCAAGAGATGCTTTGATTTAAATCTTACTTGGGAACATGAAAAAGAGACTTGGATATTTTTTTCAGTTACACATTTGTTGAAGTCAAATTTAATGATATTTACAAAGTATTTGCTTGTAATTACCTTCTAACCATTATATAGACAAAGCACTCAGGCATATAATAAGTCAGTTAATTGGTGAGCACTTATTAAGCTCTTATTATGTTCCCTGTACTAAGGCTGTACTATGGCTTTGTACTATGCTCTGGTAGTACAAAGACAAAAGTAAAATGAAACATCCTCTGTCCTCAAGAACCTTATATTTCCACAGCGAAACAACAATATGAACACACACACAGACAAATTATATGCAAAACACAAATAAAATAGATAAGGGGGAAGGACTAGGGATTGGAGGAAATCTGAAAGAGACTTATTTAAATGGTGGTACTTGAGCTATTTTGAAGGAAATCAGAGATTCTAGGAGGCGGAGATGAAAGAATCCACTACAGCCAGTGTGGTCATTGAGATAGAAGATGGAACTTGAGAATAATGGCAAGAAGGACAATCTGGCTGAAACATAAAATGTGTGCAAGGGAATAATGTGTAATAATGCTGTAAAGATAAAAGGTGGTTAAGTTTTGACTGCTTTAAGTGTCAGAGGAATTTATATCATTGGTTGTTCTTCCTTTGTTTTCAAAGAGGACCAGTGACATCACAGGGTGATGTCTTGACTTGCTCATGTATTGGATTTAAGCGAGGCAAAATTGCACAAAGTCATCATCCTCATTTTCTCTTCCAGTGATCAAAGTCCAGTGGCAAGACAAAACTCAAGATGACTGGTGATGCGGTGGATGACCTTGGCATCTTCAATGTCTGACCAAACTCTAAGTACTGTACAACATGCTCCTTCAACTGCCTTCATGACTATTGGAATAAATTATTCTCATCCCCTCATTTTGCCTGCAAGAAGACTTCACATGCTTGGGCTAGACATCCCTCTACCTCACCAGTGGGTTTGAAGCTAGTCAGTTACCCTCCAGCTGATTTAGCCCATCTGTTGAGATAGTTTTACTGGAGTGTGGCCACATGCATGCTATAGAGAGCTGCTGGAATTTATTGAGTAAGGATTGATATGGCCAGAATTGTGCATTAGGAAAACCACTTTGCTGGCTGTTTAGAGAAAGGATTGGAATAAGGAGAGACCTGAGGCAGGAAGACCAACTAGAAAGAGATGGTGAGGACCTGCACTAAGGATTGGGAATAGAGGAAAAAGAATGTATGCAAATGATGTTGTAGAAGTAGAAATGACAAGAATTAACAACTGATTGTTTATGTGGGATGAGTGAGAGTAAGGAGTTAAGGATGACCTTATTGACCTGCCTTAGTAAAAAAAGAGTTTGCTCACCCAGGAGTTCTTTATACTAAGGACATCACAGGTCCATTCCCTGTCCCTGTCCCTGCTCTAATGAGGGCAGACAAATGAGTCTTCCTTTCCATTGCCCCCTGATCTTCAGAACAGATGTCTCACTTCAAATGGCCCAAGGTCTCACAGATTATAGGATACTCACCTATTTTCTCCCATTACATAAGCAAGAAAAATGATAGCAGCAGATAGACTTTGCTGGTGTGGCAAAGTCTTATGGCATTAGACATTTAGATTAGGAAAAGTAAAGACCCTGAGGAGGTTAACTGAAGACATCATAAAAAGGAACTGGGAGGCCAAGGAAGTATGTAATAGTAGAAAGTACCTTCAACCTAGAGTGAGATGACATAGGTTTCCATCCAGACTCTGCTACTTACCAGTTAACTCTGTGTCCTTGGCAAGTCTCATGATCTCTCTGAGCTTCAATTTTCTTATATTTGCAATGGAGACTCTCTAGTATTTTTATAGTGTTCTTTTGAAGATCAATTGAGGATAATGAAGCTATTCAAGCTGGGGCAGCTAGGTGGCACAGTGGATACAGTGCCTATAGTAAGAAAGACCTGAGTTCAAATTTGGCTTCAGACACTTACTAGCTGTGTGACCTTAGGCTTAACCCTGTTGGTCTCAGTTTCCTCATCTATAAAATGAGCTGAAGAAGGAAATGGTAAACTACTCCAGTATCTTTGCCAAGAAAATCCTAAGTGGGATCAAGAAGAGCTGGACACAACTGAAAAATGATTCAACAACAATAACAATAGGTATGCATGCTATATAATTGTAAAGCGCTGTATTTTAAATATAATTTTTACCAGAGCAATGGAAACAAAATAGCAGATGTAACTATGAGCTGATAACAAGCTGGTTCACTATCTTAGGAAGTGCAATGAACATAACATAACAATAACTCTTTTATATATATATCCTCAATGACAATCTTACGTTAGACTGCTAATATAAGAGTTAGTATGGGGAGCAAAGAGGAAACCCTCTAAGGACTTGCTTGATAGTGTTGAGAAAATATTGGATTGTAAATTGAAGTCTTGAGTTCCAAGACTAGTTTTGCAGTCCTCAGTTTCTTTATATGTAAAATGGAGATAATCATATTTGCACTACATCCTTTATAATACTGTTGGGAAAGAAGTACTTTGTAAACTATGGAGCATTATCTAAGTCAGAGTCATTATTTCCTCATCTATAAAATAAGGGTAATGAAGTAATATTGAATGGTAATATTGAATGAAGTAATATTGAATGCAAATAATGAAGTAATATTTTCATTGAATGGATTTTTTTTTTTTTGCTAACTGAATCCACCAGTTCATTTGGCATTTTGTAGATAAAACATAATGTCTTTTGAGGTGTTCGTTTCTCAAAACTCACATGTAGAATTTGGAGACTAAAAGGTAACCAAAAGTTTCCTCCCCAGAAATGGAAGTATCTCACACCTAAACAACATGTTCATTTTTCAGACCTTACAAATGAGATCTCTTTGTTGTCTCTTTAATAGTAGAGAACATCCTTTTCATACAGGGAGGACAAGAGTTATTTAATGCTCTTCAATTTGAGTCAAGGTCCTGCCAAGATATACTAAAGGTAGCTGTTCCCTTCACATCTAGACATCTTAGCTTGAATACTACATGTTGTAGAATTTCAGATTCTTAGATCAATACATAAATCATTAAATATATTCAATCCTCTTTCATATAAATGGATAGAGGGGAAAAGAACTCTACCATTTACTAAATCAAAATAAAGTAAGGGATGGTAACTGTTAGTTTACTGAATTGTGACAATATCCACTAAACAAACTGACTGCTATAAAAGAGAAGAGGGATGAGTTTTAACTATAATATAGTTGACAGAAAGATTCATTTTTTTTAATCTAAAGAGTTTTTCAGACCTAACAGGCATGACAAAACCTGTCTTCATTCCTTTCTATTCAGCTCAGCAAGTGCTTTTGAGTTCTAATAGTTAATCAGTTACCAGATTCCACAGCCTTTGTTTTTCACACTCTTTAATTTTTCTAACTAGGAACAACTCTTCTTCTAGGTGTTCTTATGATTCACAAGTAAACCAACATTTTTTTCTTCCGTAAGCATTTTTTGAAATTATTGCTATGATAACTTGGATTTAATAGGGGCATATCCATGCATAAGTCCTGTGGACACACTTATAGTTACATATCTTTTTCAGAGAAATGGATAGCTTTTTAAGGTTAAACATTAAATGTTGAATATTAATGAAGTTCTCTTCAGAGCAATTAAAATGACAGCTCTGTAAAATTATAGCAAAAACCAAAAAGTCCATTCTATACCAGATAGCCTTAATTTAAACTAATCAACAAATAGGTATAAGATCTAGTATTTTTGTAATAAAAATGTTACTATTTAGCCTGCTTAAATTTAAGGAAAAATTTAGTACATTATATCAAACACTATGTTTAAGTATAATTTCAAAAGCTTTTTTTCAGAATGCATAGAAAATAGAGAAATATAGAAAATAAATTAACTTACCCTTCAGTTTTTATTTAGAAAATTTCTGCTCTTGGTCAAGGGTAGAGAATGCTTTACTGACTTTCCCTGAAGCTATAAACTTCAAACAAAAAATCAGTAGAGGAAGCCACCACTCTGGACCACACTAGAGAATGCTAAGAAACTGCTCCTGTGCACAGGAGGTCTCTGCATCTAAGATCTATTCAGCTTGCAATGGATAACCTAATATGCCTTTCATTTAACTGGCTGGGCAGGTTTCTACAGTCTGTGGAACATGGACTCATACCAGAATTTGTTGGCATAACAGGCCAGTCAAACTGGTTCTTCAGTAGACCCGGAACCTGTTCAACCAGTCTGCATCAAAGGCTAGCCCAACATGCTGCAGCGGCTCAGCTCAGCTTCATAGATGGTGAATTATTCACGCCTCCCAGTCCACTCCCAACAAACTCCTCAGCTAGAATGTTGTAGCCTCCGGCAAAATAATTCACCCAGAGTAGAAGGAAGGAGTGGGAGAGATAGAGCTGTGTCAAGTACAGCAATATCCCATTGTTGTAAACTTCTTTTATTTTAGTTAAAGCAAGTAGTCTACAGCTTCTGGGGTAGAAGACATTTGAAAATAGTCTACACCTTCCAGGTGATGGAGTCCCCAGAAATAGGACTGCAAAACTGAGAGAGAAAAGAAACATTCAGTAAAATGAATAACTATTAATTCCCTGCCTTCATCCTTGTCCCTCATATGTCATGTTTGGTTTTAGCCCAGCTTTGTAGGGAGAGATTTGGACTGGGCTTTAGGGACTCTGAGAGATCTGGGCCAGTCCAAGAGCCTTCATTTGTTCGTCTTCTTCCTCTTAGCTGGCTTCTATTTGGGTTCCTTGGTGATAGGAATTCCAAATCAAAGCAACCCCCCTCGCCACCCCCCATTAGATATGAGAAAACCCAAATCTACTTAATTCCTAAAGTCTCCAGTATTCAGATGGCCTAGAAGCAGAAATGGAGTTCCAAGTGATCAACCATTTGCATATATGTGTAATCTTCATTGTCTTCTCACACGGCCTCCATGTCCTATCAAATCCATACTGGCAAAAATTTTTGCATATTAGGCAAGAATTTAAAGCTTAAAACTGCACAGAAATTTTTGGGACACCATATGTGTAGTGGTGGTGGGTGTCATCCTATGTATGCCGCAGGATATATAAAAACTATATAAAACACATATAGAATGCCTCAGAAATGTTCACTACCTGGTGGCCACCTTTCTGATGATGAGCCTCTGAAAATTTAGTTGGGTTGAAAATTACCAAGGCTACCTATGTGAACAGACCCTGTTTGCCAGACCCCTACTTAAAGCTGTCCCAGCTTGACTGTTAGACTATGTTTCCTGCTAGCATAGCTGGCAAGAATCCCTCTAGGTCTGAGGTTCTTAATCATTTTTGTGTCGGGAACCCTGATGTCAGACCAGGGAAGATAGGGGTGTGCTGGAGCTTAATTAAACTGGGGGAGAGAACTGATTTTTAAATTTTGAGTGTGAGCATTTACACCTCAAAAATTAGGACTTAATTGTTTTGTTGATTTTTAAATTTTAAAAAAGTGAAAGAAATGTTAATAATGATGATGAAACTTAAGTTTTTTTAAAATATTCTTCCCTACCCTAGGTGGCTATTAAAAATTTACCAAAGGGACGGCTAGGTGGCACAGTGAATAGAGCACCAGCCCTGGAGTCAGGAGGACCTGAGTTCAAATCTGGCCTCAGACACTTAACACAAAAACTAGCCGTGTGACCTTGGGCAAGTCACTTAACCCCAATTGCCCTGCCTTCCCCCCTCCAAAAAGCAAAAAACAAAACAAACAAACATTTACCAGCATACCCCTGCCTATGGACTGTTTTTCAGTGCATGAAATAAAATACATAGGATTACAAAACAAACCACTATATTGAAATGTAGTTATCAATTTTTTTTTAAATTCATAGACTCCACATTAATAACCTCTACTCTAGGTCATCTTCATAATTAGGCATTTCATTAGTGGAAGGTTCATAGGGGTCTAACTAGAGAATGGTCCCTCTGCAAGGAGAACTTGATGTATAAACCTCATCTTCACTCACCAGCTCCATATGTTTTGGTGTCTGTGACTTAAAATAAAACAATAACCACTAGGGAGGGGGTTCATAGTGAGGTGACTGTCCTAGAAGGGTTTCTGGGTTGATGTATGTTTCATGAGTCCTTTTTAACCTGTTAAATTCAGAGTAACTGTTCAGCTGACCTATCTAGTGATGCATGTGGATACTGGAAAACAGAAACAGGAAAAGAGTGGGGTGTTATAACATTCCATTTTAAGCTTTATGCATAAGAAATCAAGAACTTAAAAATGTCCCCACCACTACTCATGATAACAACAACAACAACAAAAAAAACAAATAAATTTGGTTTATTGGAAGAAGTCCACTTTAAATATGTATAAAGAGGCAGCATGACACCTTGGATAACCGACTGACCTTGAAGCCAGAAACAACTGGCTTCATATAGCAGTTGTGTGACCCTATAAAATTTGCTCAGCCCTTCAGTGCTCTGGGCACCTCTCTGAGATTCCCCAGTTATCCCTTCCACGTTGCAGAGTTTAGTGGTGTGGCACTCCCCACGGTCTGGAAAATCCATGTAAGATTTTTGGCCCTCCCTTTGTAATTTTTTCTTTTTGAATTTTTTCTCTTTCTTTTAAGAGGTGTTTACAGTACCTTAAAAGATAAAATATGTTGATATTTACAATACTATACGTATATTTTATTCATTTCTGGGTTTCTAACCTTTTTCTATCTCACATGCTGTTCTTTGTGTGTCATCTGTGGCTTCCTCAAAACTCCCCCCAAATTCCCATTTAATTTCTTATGCCAACTTGTCATATATCGAAATGGGGAAAGTTGCAATGTGGAAGGGATAACTGTATTTTGCAGAGAAGGTGATGATCTGTACTGACTTGGAAATATCCTTACCTGAGCATTTCCTTTACCAATGAAATTACAGGTCTGATTCCAACCCTTATTGGATTTATACTTCTTTCTCCTCCTATCACCAATCAATTGTTCCTTTATCTATTTGATTTTCTTTCTCCTTTCCATCTTTGTCTCTTACATTCTCCCAAGAAATAAAATAACAAGCATCTAATAAAATATATCCACAGATATGCCCTTATGTCCTGTCTCTTTAATAATGGAAACTCTAATGGAGTAGGGACAATCATGTGAACATATATTTATAACTGGAAGTAAATTTTCAGCCACTTAGTCCTAACCATTCATTTTAGATTCAAGGAAACAAGCCTGGGGTGATCATCTAGTCAATACCCTTTCCCTCTCATTTTATAGATGAAGAAACTGAAGCTCAAAGAGGCTAAGTAACTTGCCCAAGGTGACACAGTAAACAACATACATCTATGTGCTGGCTGCCTCTTATGTTCCATCTTAAATATTTATTAAACTAAATGGAATTGCATTCATATATGAGCCCCACAATTAAAGCTAGTCTGGTAGCAGAGTTTTTTTAAAAAATCACTAAAGTTCTTTTGTTTGGAATCAAAGTCAGTAACTTTACAGAAGTGAGTCAGAAATCTAAAAACTTGTTTTACAAAGAACTATATATATTACACATGAATAGAGCTATAATTAAAACTACCAGAATGAGAGTATTTTGAATTGATTAGGTCAATAAAAAATACTGCTCTGAATAAAAATCTATAGACACTGTCCTACAAAATCATTCTTAATGCGGTTTAGATTCCAGGTACAGAAAAACTTTGAAAACAGGAGGTAACTTGAAGAAGGAGAACCAGTCTTGTGGTAATGCTGAGTAGCTCCTCCCTTTGCCTGCAGACATCATTTTTGGATGATATCATTATCATCAGACTGATAGCATTTAGCTGGGCTGGGCTGAACTATTAGCTTGGTACTAAAGTTGACTGCAAAGAAAAGTTGCCTTAGGAGTGGTTTGGTGATTCCAAAACTAAGGTCTGTCCTCTGATTAGCAATGTAGGAGGTCATTTGGGAGTCCTTTGTGCTGCTTTAATATCTTTCTGGGTGAAGGAAAATTGAGATTCTTCCCCATGGAGGCTGCCCATCAAATTTCCATTTTGATAAACTTCTAAAATTAGCCTTATATTAAATGCCTAATTACTGATTACTCATAGCTTACCTTGACAGAGAACACAACTAAACGTGTTCTGAACAAAGGCTGTCACTTTTTCAAAGGCTTTTTGTGGAATAGACTTTCTTTTCTTAAAATAGGGGCTGCATGGAAAATCTAGGATGTATATCTGACTATGGTACTTGTCTTTTGTAGAAGGAAACAATTTAGTGACTCTCTGGGTAACCTATTACATCTCTTGTACTTAGCTTAGAAATGATGAAAAATAGAAACTAGACACCTGCAATTAAATTAAAATACGAAAATTCACAGGAGTCTGACCATGTGAAATCCCCTATTCAATAAACTACAATGGTTCCCTGTTACTTCTAGGAGCAAAGACAAACACCTCTTTGGCATTTAAATCCCTTCACAAAGTGACTCAAAACTACCTTTTCCTCCAAATTAGACAATTTAGTACTTTCCTTCAGACACTGTAAAGTCTATCCAAATAGGCTTTCTTCTTGTTCTTTACACAAGGCTTCCATCTTCCACCTCCATATTATCATTCTCTTCCTGGAAGGTATGCCTCCTAACCTCTGCCTCCTAGGATCCTTAGTTTATTTCAGTATTCTGCTTAAATACCACCTGCAACATAAAGTCTTTCATGATTCTCCTATTTGCTAGTATGTCCTCTTGGTAATTACATTGTATTTATTTTTCATAGGTTGGTGAATAAAGGGCTGGCCTCAAGCCAGGAAAATCTGGCATTAGGTCTCACTTCTGATACAGACTGACTGTGTGACCCTGGGGAAGGGTACTCTCAATACTTTCTAAGTTGAAGAGAACCTGCATACCTTATTTTGCAACAAAGAATTTCCTCACCCCAGAGCACACTGTGCCAATGAAATCCCAGCTCTAATGCCTATCTTTTAACACACACACGTATACACATGCATAATCTATATATGAGCATATATGTGCATTTCTACATGAAAAGTATACATGTGCATATATTTATAAAAATTATAAACTCTTTCATACAGAACTATATATGGAAGATGGCTGTTTCATACCCCTACCTGACTAATTTCAGAGGGTCGGGACAAACAGAATGAAGTAGGTATGAATAAGGCCTACTTCAATCCTACTCAAACAAAATCAATACATAAGAAAAGCTAGCTAATCACAAGTAGATGATGTAGAATGACGGATCGAAGGGATATTGGAAATGATTGAAAAGACTTAGACAAATTGAGAAGCTGACTGAAGTTAGGATCTGGTGCTATGGTGGAGACAAACCCCCAAATGGTACAAGACCTGACCACTCTGGTTCAGACACTTCTTCGGTAGATGTAAGATAACTTTTAGACCATGTCACATCAGATAGTCGGCTGAACTGATGATTTGAACAGTTGCATTGATGATCTATAGAAAAACATCATTGACCTTGTGATCCAAGGAGAGGTGGGGAAAATCGAATCTTGCTGCACATAATAGTTAAAAGGTTTTGCTCATCATTTAGAGTAAATTCTGGAAAAAAATTTTTACAAGCCAAGAAGTGAATGAACAGTTTTTCTCAACTAAATGCTGGATACAAACATTTAAAAAAATTATTATAAAACTTTTATTCCCAGACTAAGCAGTTTAGTTAAGTTTCAAGGTGATTTGTTTTTTTTATTTTTTGTAAATGGTAGTTTTGACAATATAATAAAAACTGTATAAACATTAGTTAGTAAACTGAGATTGTGACTACTTAGTTAAAATTTTCAAAACTTTTAGTGTATTTTTTGTCATTCGTTGTTCCTTTTGTAGTAATTTCAGTTTAATAACAAATTGTTGTGAGTTTTTTTTAAAGAAATATGTTGGGGGGCAGTTAGGTGGTGCAGTGAATAGAGCACTGGCCCTGGAGTCAGGAGGACCTGAATTCAAATCTGGCCTCAGACACTTAACACAAAACTAGCCATGTGACCTTGGGCAAGTCACTTAACCCCAATTGCCCTACCTTCCCCCCTCCAAAAAAAAAGAAAAAAAATCTAAAAAAAAAAAGAAATGTATTAATTTTTTCAACTGTTATTAGACTCTCTGTGAAGTAAAGCACCTAGAGTCTATGGTCTGTAATTCTCAGTACAAAATTTCTGTTGTAATTAATAACATTTTTAAAGCAGAAAATTTTTTTTGAGCATTTTGTATTTAGATGTCTGCCATTGCTATGTTTCCATGATTGAGGACTATACCTAAGAATCTTCTGTAAAAAGCCTTTAAAAGGAGCTGAAATTGATACACAATAACTACTTCCACTTTTTAGTAAATTAGAGGATTTGAATTGTGAAAATACTATATCAATTTCTCTCAAATACCAAGGACAGAAAATAACCTATAAAGATGCATTGCATTCACTGTATAGAATTTCATGTGGCACAACACTTCAGTCGTTGGTTATAAAATAAAAAATGCTCACTGTAAAAACCTGAGAGGGTTTTAAAACCTATTTACTCCATATTTGCCTATGCTACTGATTTTAAAAAGCATCTACCACTTAGAAGAAAAAACTAGTGACCATTGTGAATCATTGTTCATGTATTGCCGTTATTTACAATAAGGATTTCTTTTAAAGAAAAATCATGGGTTTTGTTGTTTACCTTTTTTCTTACCTAAATGCTTACAGAGTAACAGGTTTTTTTTTTTGCTTTTTTGGAGGGCAATTGGGGTTAAGTGACTTACCCAAGGTCACATGGCTAATTTTTGTGTGTGTGTGTGTTAAGTGTCTGAGGCCGGATTTGAACTCAGGTCCTCCTGACTCCAGGGCTGATGCTCTATTCACTGAGCCACCTAGCTGCCCCCAGAGTAACATTTTTTAAATAGATTATAGGTAGAATGGAAAATACCAAATATTTTCATCACAACATTCTCTCTGTCTTTTAATAAACAGATGAGGGTACAGATTGGACATCCAGATGACTGACTCATCAAATTCCTCTTGTTTAAAAAAAAAATAAATCAAGATAAGCTGAAGGGTGATATAGAGGTAGAGGTCCATTTTTCCTGGAGAGGAACTTTCAAGTGAGCATTTTTTGATTGTAGGAGAAATTTTCTGTACCATCAGACAATATATTGTGTAAATGTGGACTAAAGCTATGAAATAATAATAATAACTCAGTCATACCCTTTGGTTCTTGTATAAAACCAACAATCAAGTTCAGAATCAGATATTTTCAAGTATATGGAGAGAACAGTTCTAGCTAAACCCTTGAGAGAGAATCACTTGGAATGAGGTGAGGAAGAAGGGTTTTCTTCCCTGTCTCTTCCCCTATCTTTGACCAGAGGAGGACTTAGCTTTGAAAGACTGGAGAATTTGGACTTTTCATTGACATCTTGGCAGCATCTCCAGAACACTTGGTGACAATATATGCATCAGGAGCTAAGGACAAACTAAAGACACTAAGGAGAGTCAGCTTTTTGACTATTAGGAGCTCAGCAGAAAGCTACACCATCCCTAAGGAAAACTTTATGATGGCTATTGTGTGCTAAGCTGAAGCCCATTTTACCCTTGACTTTGTATATACTTGTAAGAGAGCATACCTCTATTTTGGGGGTATGCTCTCTTTTTTGAGGGGGGGAAATGTAACAACTCTTACAATATACTAAGTTAGTAAATACAAATTTCTAGAAGCTAATTAAATCTAATTAGCCAACTGATACGTTAATTTGGGGGGGGAGGGGAGGAAGCTCACTAGTCTAGGCTGCTCATGAGCAACCAGTACCAGAGAATCTCCTCTCCCAACTGCTTGAGATCCCCTCGAACCCTGAAGAAAGATGTGGTAGTTTCCTCTGAAGACCCAAACTTCTAGATGCAGTGGGGTTTTTGGAGAATATAGTCCAGGCTACAAATATAACTAATGTGTAAATGCTGTCTCCCATGAAGGAATCTGAACTGCTGGAGTGTCTTGATTTTTCATTTTTGCCTTTGTGTTGCAATTGCTTAGCGTACTGATTAGATAGATTTACTCAGTGGAAGAGTGGTAAGGAGCTAAGTGACTGACTTCCTAGAGGTGGAAAATTGGGTACTACACATGCCACATCTAGGCTACATTAGGATTTCCTCCTTCCCTCCCTTAAGACTTAACTACCACTTCTCACCTGTATCTGCTAAAAGCAGTCAAGGTTATCATTATCATCTGAATGAAGAAGGGGAGGGGAAAATCCTTCACCTTTATTCCCAAATTGATGCCAATGCCTAAGAAATGGTCTCTTTAGTAGTATCTCTAAACCTTCGATGCCTTAGTAAATACTTATTTCTACCTTCTAGCCCCTGCACTATGCTTTGACTCTGAATCTCATATCCCATTTGCTTAGGACAGTACAAGGAATCAGCTTTTTCCTCTGCAAATGAATCAGTGCAATACTTTATATACAAGCATTAGAAAGAAAATTGTATCCAAAGTTAAAAGAAAAACCCAGTTAGAAGATATAGGTTACAGCACTGATGTTGCTAAGTAACCTTAGGAAAATCACTTAACCTATCTGAGACTATTTATCTGGGAAATGGGAATAAAAATGCTTAACCTAAGGTTGTTGTGAGGCTAAAAGAAGAATTTTGTCAACACACTTGCTATAGATTAAAAAAGTGAAAAGGACTGCTTTATGAAATAGTGAGTTTGCCTTCACTGGTTTTGTCTGAGCAGAGGCTGAATGACCACTTGTCAGGAATATTGTAAAGGATTTCCATCCAAGGTAGTAGAAGTTGAACTACATCATTTCTGTGGCCTCTTTCCCTTTGTGACCCAGTAGTATTTACACCCATAAACCCAGCAACTATCCTCTATCTCTCCTCCTTTTCGTAACTGAACTCCTAGACAAAGCTCTCTAGATTCATTGCCTTTCCTTTCTTATACTTCTCAACCCTTTGCAACCTGGCTTCTGACTATCACTCAGCTGAAAAACTGCTCTCTCCAAGGTTACCAAAGATGTCTTAACGGGCAAGTCTCATGACCTTTTCTCAGTATTCAGCCTTCTTGATTTCTCTTATCTGATGCTATTGACTGTTCTCTACTCCCGGCTAGCCTCTCTCTGAATTTTCGTGATATCCCTCTTGGTTATTCTCTTACCTGTGTAACTACTCCTTGGTCTCTCTTGAAAGATCATGATCCTTGTTTCTCTCCTCTGTGTGAATGTACCCCAGGTCTTTGTCTTGGGCCCGGTTCCCTTCTCTCTCCACACTGCTGGTGATCTCATCATCTGCTTCCATGGGTTCAACTATCACCTCTATGCAAATACTACTAGATTTATATTTCCAGCCTGATTTTCTCGTTTGAACTCCATCCAATACTGCATCACCAGCTACCTGTTGTTGCTGCTGTTGCTGTTTGTCCTTCATTCTCACAGAGGACCATGACATCAGGAAGGGGATGCTATGACTTACAAGTGACTTGGATTTAAGTAAGGGCGGGCTGTGCAAAGTCACCAGCCTCACTTTCTCCTCTGGAGCCATGTGGGTCCAGTGGCATTGACGGATCAGGATGAGTGGAGGTGGCTCCCAGCTACCTATTACACATATGACAATGATCCCACTGACAATGATCCTATAGATGTCTTAAATACAACATATGGAAGCCAGAACTTTTTTTCTTCTAGTACTTCTCTCCCACCTTCCCTATTATTACTGAGAACAACCGTTCCTCCATTTACATTGGTTTGGTGACTCCCTAGTTCTTCCTTCTTCTTTATCTCTCACCTCCATCAAGTTGCTAAGTCTTATAACAATATGGGTTCTATCTACCCCTTTCTCTTCACTCACCCAACCATAACTCTAGTTCAGGCTCTTACAATCTTTTGCTTAAACTATTACAATAGCTTCTTGGTCTCCCTGCCTCTAGTCTCCCTTCCTCAATTCATCCTCCACAGAATTGCTACACTGATGTTCCTAAAGCACAAGTCACCAGCTCAGGAAGGTCTAGGGGCTCCCTGTTGTCTCTAGGATGGAATATAAACTCCTCTGACTTCTAAAGCCTTTCACATCCCGCTACAGAATATATTTCTAGGCTTAGTGCACTATTCTCTTCACTACACTCTAACATTCCAGCCAGACTGGCCTGTATATGACATTTCATGTCCTGTCCTTGTTCCTATGTCTAGACTTTCCTTTAGTGTTTGGAATGCACTTTTTTTTTTGGGGGGGGGGGTCCTGGAATGCACTTCTTCCTCGCCTCTGCCTTATGGAATCCCTGCCTTTTTCCCATTTTTAAGTCAGAAAGTTTATCCTGATTCCCCAGTTACAGGTGCCACCCTCTTACCCTTAAATTAGCTTGCCTATATTATGCCTGGACTAGAGTAAGAACTGAAGGAATATTTTTCTATTCATTCATTAAACTTAGCTGTATATATGTTGTTCCCCTTCTACCACCACCCTTGATGGAATCCATCTTTTTCAGGGTAGGGACTGCTACATCTTTGTATCCTTAGCACCTAGCACAGTGTCTGGCACCTTGTATGAAATCCATTAATAAATACTTGTGGAATGAATGGATGATCCCTGGTTGTAAGAAAGAGGTGGAAGGAGCCGAAAAAGAAGCTGAAGGGAAAATTTAAAAGTTGACTGGGAAGCTACTTATCTTGTGAGGTGAAATGACCAGGAGATTTTTACATTTGAAGGAGGAAGATCCTGGTCTCACTAAATTTCTTATCTGGTGGTAGCTTTCATCCTTTCCTCTGCCTAACTAATAGCTAATGTCTTCTTCCTACCACCACAGCTCTGTACTTTGTGTACATTATATATTAAATAGGCTTTTGTAGCATGGTTTGAAGACCAAATCATTGTTTTGGTGGGGAAGAAGTATTATGTTTCCAACAAATTACAGCCTCTAAGAACATAACCTGTTAGTAAATTGTTGATTTCCACTACTCATAATACCTATAATAGAAACAGAGAGAAGGGTCGTGACATAGAATTATGAAACATTAAGTATGTAATTGGAGCAAACTCATTTCAACAAGACAAATCAAGTATTAAGAAACTTGATAGGGATAAATGCATAGTTTTATGTATATGATTAAAAACTATCATCACAAATAAGGCAAATAGGCCAAATAACAGCTCCCTATGAAAAAGATCTGGGGATGTTATTGGACTGATGATTCAATATGAGTCTGTTGAGGAGGAAGCTACAAAAAAAGGATGTTATCTAGGCTCGGGAGACAGCATTTTCCAAACAAGGGAGGTAATAATTCAGCTAATAATACCCATCAATTCTGGATACCACATTTGAAGAAAGATACAGATAATTCGGAAGAGGTCTGGAAGAGGGTAGCCAGAATGATGAGAGGACAGGACAACATGACGTATTAGGATCTTTTTAAGGAATTTGGGACATTTAACCTGAAGACTTAAAGTAGTTGCCTTCAAGTATTTGAAGGGCTTCTAGGCAGAAGCTAGCAGACTTTATTTAAGGAAAATCTTCTTAACACAGCTATCTGAAAATAGAATGAGCTGCTTTGGGATGTCTATTAGAGAAGACTTCCTCCCTGGAAGTATTCAATCAGAAGCTGGGTGAATACTTATTGGTAATGTTATATAAGAGAATTCTTCAGGGATGAGTTGGACTAGAGCAGAGGAGTCAATAAACACTTAGCCAGCAGGCTTTGATTGTGATAATTTAAAAAAAAAACCTCAAAACTTATCAGATGACCTTTTAAGATTTTGAGAGGCAATGTGGCAAAATGGATCAGAGCCTGGCTCCTCCTGGCAAGAAGACCTAGGTTCAAATCCTGCCTCTGTTATATGCTGGCACATGACTAAGGGCTAATCAATCACCTTATTATTCAGTGGCCCAGGTAAAGTTGTAGGAATATACAGATCTGCTTTGGCAATGGGAGTCCCACTTCTCTGTAGTTTTATTTGCGTGCAGTTGAAATCAACAGTCCAACCAAAAATAAATTTTTAAAAAGGTTTTACTTACATGAAAACTAGATTCAATTCAATTTGACAAGCATTTATTGAGAGCCTACTATGTTCATGTTACTATGCAAAAAGACAAAGATTAAAAAAACAATCAATTCTTGCCCTCCAGTAATTTACATTCTCCTTTGAGGCTGCCTACTGTAACACTTCTGCTTTTTTAACTTAACCAAAAGAGCTAGTTTGGTTATTTTTCACGGTCTGATTAAAGTAAGCTACTAGTGTATATTTAGAAGCCACTGCCAATTTAGTGAACATTAGCAGACAATTCCCATCATGAGGAAACATCAGAAGGACGCATTGAGCACATGTAGAAAGCAATCAATTTGTTGCAAGTACAGGCTTGCTTTTACACAAAAACTGAACAAACATTCCTACCTACAAGTATTCAAAGCAAAGAGTTTGCAACATGACTCTCTAGAGCCATTAAAAGCTAATCAGTATTTTGACTAATAAATTAAGATAATGGGCCCACCCTCTCCATACTCCTTAAAAATGTCTCACTGTGAAGATTTAATGGACAAAAAAAGTGCTGTAAAATAGGGTACAAACTGGTCGTAAAGGGGAACTAGCTTTATTTACATAAGGAAATATCTGAAGTATGAACCCATCAAAGCACAAGTTTCAGGAAATGATCAGAAGGACATATCGTTAAATATTTATTAAGTGCTTACTATGTGCTAGACAGTGTGCTAAGTGTTGGGGATACCAAAAGGCAAAAGGCAGCCCCTGCCTTCAAGGAGCTTATATTTTAATTGGGGACTCAACAGGCAAACAAATATGTACAAAGCAAGCTATATATGGGATGTATAGGGGAACAATTAACAGAAGGAAGGCACTAGAATTAAGAGGGTCCAGTAAAGGCTTCCTGTAAAAGATAGCATTTTTTTGCTATCCACATCCAGAAAAAGAACTATGGAGTCTGAATGTTGATTGAAGCATATTATTTGCTCTCTCACTCTCTCTCTCTCTCTCTCTCTCTCTCTTGTTTCTTCTTTCTTGTGGTTTCTCCCTTTGGTTCTAATTCTTCTTTACAACATGACTACTGATGTGAAAATATGTTTAATATGAATGTATATGTAGAGTCTATATCACATTGCATGCTGTCTTGGGGAGGGGGAAAGGGGAGAAAATTTAGAACTCAAAATCTTATGGAAGTAAATGTTGAAAACTAAAAATAAATAAATTTATTTTTAAAAAAGATGGAATTTTAGTTGGAACTTGCAGAAAGCCAAGAAGCCTTGTTGATGTAGGTAGAGTTGAGGAGGGAGAACATTCCAGGCATGGGGGACAGCCAGAGAGAATACCTGGGACTGAGAAATGGGGGCTCTTATCCATGTGACAGCAAGGAAACCAGCGTCACTGGATCAAAGAGTACTTGGAGAGACATACGATGTAAGAAGATTGGAAAAGTAGGAAGGGGCTAGGTTATGAGGGGCTTTGAATGCCAAACAGGATTATGAATTTGATCCTGCGGGCAGCTGGGAGTCACTGGAGGTCATTGAGTAGGAGGATGACGTGGCAGACTTGTGCTTTAGCACTAAACAGGACTTTCTGGTGGTAATCATGATAGCAATGAAAGCAAGGTAATTTCAAAGTCAAGAAAACGTGGTTCTGCCTCTGATACATACTGACTGTGTGATCCTGGTCAAATCATTTAATTTCTCTAAGAATATAAAGTGTAGAGGGATAGCTAGGTGGTACAATGAATGAGGCACCAGGTCTGGAGTCAGGAAGACAATTCAAATGTGCCTTCAGACACTTACTGTGTGATCCTGGGCAAGTCACTTGACTCTGTGTCAGTTTCCTCATCTGTAAAAATGAGGTGGAGGAGGAAATGGCAAACCACTCCAATATCTTTGCCAAGGAAACCCCAAATGGGGGCTGGGGAGAGAGGGGTGTCCTGACTGAGCAGCAACAACACAAACAAGTTGTAGAACAATGAGTTTCCTCACTGAGAATTTTTTACACTGATGAAATCACATATATCTGACATGATCTGAAAAATAACTGCTCCCATCTAGATAACACTTAAAAGTTTGAAGCACTTTTCCACACAAATAGTCCAGTGAGATAGTTAGGTTGTGGAATTCTTCTTCGTTGCCACAAGTATTCTCTAGATGAGTTTTGGTTTTGCCAGAGGCCACACAGCTATATTGAATGCTCATACCGGTAGCATGCTGGTATTTCTCTTATGCATCCTGATCCATGTGTTTATTTGTGAGCATGTCTTATTCCCACCTTACTAGATTGTAGACTGGTAAATGGTAGGAAGGTATTATTTATTTTCACCACAGTCATACAAACAACTATGTACAAACGAATATATACAGGGCAAATTGGAGATAATCAATAGAGGGAAGGCACTAAAATTAAGGGGCATCCAGAAAGGCTTCTTGTAGAAGGTGGGATATCAACTGGGACTTGAAAGAAGCAGGGAAGGCAGGAGGAAGAGACAAGAAAAGGGATAGAATTTTAGGCATAGGTGACAGTCAGTGAAAATGCTTTGAGTTGGGAAATAAGAGTGACATATTTCCTTCTATATCCCTATTAATACTAGTAAATTAATTAATAATGATAATATAGTGCTTGAAGCTTTGCAAAATACAGATATTATCTTACATGATCTAACAAAAGCCACTAATATTATCAATCACATTTTACAAATGAGGAAACTGACACAGAGAGCTTAAGTGACTTACCAAGGATCACAGATCTAGTAAGTGCCTGAGGCAGCAAAAGTTGTATTGTTGTAAGTGTCTGGGCTAAAATTGCAATTCAGGTCTTGCCGAATCCTAGTATAGTATACTGTCTACTATGTCAGGAGTAAGATCTCAATAATGTTTTTTTTTGTTTGTTTTTATAAGTATTTATTAAGAAAAATCTATTGTTCTCTCTTCCTTCTCCCATCTCCCTTTGAAAAAGAAAACAAAACAAAAAAACTGCTGAAGTTGGACTGTGGGTCAAAAATTCCTCTCCTCTTGAAGAAGCATAGGAATGAAGGGACATAAAGCCTGACATGAAAAGTAAAGAAAGAAAGCCCAGAGGGAATCAGGTAGGGAATAAATATTTTATGGGGGAGAAAGGGAGTTAAAAATGAGAATTACTAAACAAGAGCCTCTAGGCACTTTGGGTCCCAGGCCATTAGTAATGGAGACTCTAAATTCCCTTCCCTACTCTCCTGGTTCCCTTTTCTGTTTTCCTTCTATTCTCATTAAAAAAAAAAGGAGTCTAAACAGAGATCTCAAAGGTCATCTAGTTAACTCCTTATCTAAGAAGTCCCTGACAAGTAGTTATCCAATCTCTGTCAAAAGACTTCTAGTATTGGAGAATTCTCTATCTCCTTAGGCAGACCATTCCATTTTGGCATAGTGCTTCCTTACATTGTGTAGAAATTTATCTGTGAGTAGTTTTCATTAGTTGGTTGCAGCTAGGTGGCACAGTAGAAAGAGTACTGGGCCTGGAGAAAGACACTTAACAGCTGTAGGACCTTTGGCAAGTCACTCAATTTGCCTCAGTTTTATCATCTGTTAAATGGGAATAATAGCACCTACCTCCCAGAGTTGTTGCAAGGATCAAATGAGATAAAAATTATAAAGCACAGCCCAGTGCCTGGCACATAGTAGGTGCTATATAAATGCTAGTTATTTTTAAAATTATTATTATTAACTTCTTTGTTTCTTCATCTTTTTTAATAGTATTCATTAAGAAATTTTAATTTTTTCTCCATTTTATTTTTAAATTTATATTATTATTATTATTGTTGTTGTTATTTAGTTTCTAACATTCATTCATTGTATTGCTGAGAAGAGCTAAGTCTATCAAAGCTGATTGTCACACAATGTTGCTGTCACTGTGTACAATGTTCTCCTGGTTCTGCTCATTTTACTCAGCATCAGTGTTTCTTCATCTTTGTTATATTATGGAAGTTAGACAAGATAGCCTTTCTTCAGGTCCTCTCCAGTTCTGAATCTATGATCCCGTGCAAGCTCTGTGCTGTTTCTCAAATACAACTGCTGCTTTTCTCCTGTCTCTGCCACAACTGTATGTAATAATGGGCCAGCTATCCAGTTGCATTTTAGAGTCTGGTAATTTCCAACCTTAAGTTGGAAAGTGTGTCTTATGTGGGTATTTAGGTTCATTTCTTTTGATTAATCATGGATCTGGTTGAGTAAACTGCAGTATTCTGTGGCTAGACAAAATCTGTGGAATATCATCCACAAATAAGACTGTCTGCAGAACTTTACTGCCTAAAGGGAACTCATCTTCCACTTGGGCCTTATACAGGGAATCTCTTCCATGACAGTAAAGCACCTTTGGCAAGTGTGTATCTTTCCCTTTTAACTTAATTTGATTTTTAAAAATAATTATCGGGTTTTTGAATAGTTATTTCTGTATTTCTGTATGTATTTATCAGGGAATTTTATATTATTGTAACATAAGCATTAGGGACTTCAAAATAAAAAAAGAATATTGAAATTGTTTTTACGTGTAATTGGAAAAAAATTAAAATATTTAAAAACAAGTCAGCTCCCCCTCCCCGCCCCAATACATATTTCTTCTTCTTCTTCTTCTTTTTAATTAAGCAATTGGGGTTAAGTAACTTGCTCAAGGTTACACGGCCAGTTATTTCTGGGTGTGGTGGTAAGTATCTGAGCCTGGATTTGATCCCAGGCCATCCTGACTCTGACTGGTGCTCTTACTCACTGAGCCACCTGGACACCCCTAAGCAATTGGGGTTAAGTAACTTGCTGAAGGTTACACGGCCAGGTGTTTCTGGGTGGGTGCTAAGTGTCTGAGCCCAGATTCAATCCCAGGTCATCCCAACTCTGGGGCCGGTGCTGTTACACACTGTGCTACCTGGCCGCCCAATACATATTTACTCTTTCTCTGCTTTCACGAATGGATCTGGGGATTTAGCTAACTAGATGTTGAAATGAAGTAGGTGTACCTCTCAAAATCTCAAATATTCAAATGGGTCTGTGATTTGATCAGTTTGGAAATTCCCTCCAAAAATTAACTAGCCAATCAATAAGCACTGATTAATTTTTAAGCACCTACTATGTGCCAGGCACTGTTGGGCAATCAGGATGCAAAGAACAAAATGAAAACAGTCCCTTCCATCAGGAAGCTTATATTCTTTAGGGGTAAACAATATATACATAAATAAGCATATATAGAACATATACTAAATCAATACAAGATATTACTAAGAACCAGGGGGAAGTGAGGGTGGATAGTCAGTATAGGTTTCACATAAAAGGTGGTGGTTGAGCTGAGTCTTGAAGGAAACAAGTGATTTCAAGAGGCAAAGGTAAGGAGCGAGCAAATTCTAGGCATGAGATACAGCAAGTGCAAAGGCAATGGGGATGAGAGATGAAATGTTACACATGAGAAATAGCAAGATGGCCAGTTTGATCAGCCTGTGGAATACAGGAAAGGGAGTAATGTATATAGTAAGACTGGAAAGATGATTTGAGGTCAGGTTTTGAAGAGCTTTAAAAGTCAAATAGATGAGTTCATATCCAATACTAGAGTTAATGATTATTGAAGCTTGTAGAGTGGAGAATAATGTGGTCAGACTTGCACCATTTTGGGGGCCATCTAGAGAATGGATTAGGGAGGGGAGACACTTGAAGCAGGGAAATAATTTAGGAAGTGTTTGGAATAATCCAGACAAGAGGTGATTAGGGCCTGAACTCAGATGGCAGCTGTGTGAGTAGAGAGAAGGGGCCAGGTTTGAGAGATACTGTTAAGTGTAGAAACAAGACTGAATAGATGGGGTTAGTGAGGGTAAAGAGTTAGGGATGACACCAAAGTTTCAAACATAATTAAGTAGAATGATTGTGCTACTCTTGACAGAAAATAGGGAAGCTCAGAAGAGGAGTGGATTTGGGGGGAAAGACAATGAGTTCTCTGATGTAGATCTCAATCCATTCATGCCTGGTGTGCTGGGCACTCTGTTCCACCAAAAATGAAAGGCAGTGAACGACTCTTAGTCATTGCCCACTACCCTGGAGTCTAGAACCTGTCTTATGAGCCATGAGGTGATGGAGAGCAGAGAATGATATTTTCCCAATGCCATCTGAGCTACTGATACTAGTCCACTGGGTCACTAGTTGGTTATGGTGTGATACTTAATACAGAGGGGGAAAGACTGGGAGATTGCACAATGGCAGAAGGAGGAGTGGGGGAGAGGCATAGGGTTGTGTTAAGTGAGATAAGCTATCAAATTATTTATCATTGCTTGTTGATATACCACTGTGGGTCATACCACATCGAGAATGTAGAAACTTCACTTTAGAAATGCCTTGGCAAATAATCTGTAGGCAGTTGACTCAGAAATGTTAAGAGGTTTGCTTATAGTTCCAGACTTAATGCGTTAGCAGAGGCAACAGTTAAATCTGTGCCTTCCTGATTCCAAGACTAGTATTCTATCTACTATGCCTTGCTAGCAAGCCTTGAAAACAGCAGGCACTAAGGATTTTGAATGAAAAGACAGCATTCCTTGAATTTGAGAATGCAAATCAAGGATTTTTTACTTTACACTTAGCTTTCCAAATCTCCACAATTTTATTTTGTTCTCGGGGATAAAAGGTGGAGATTGTATGGTCTGCTTTCCTATGACAACTGTTTGTTAAGCCTACGTTAACATCTTGATGGTTCTTTCTCTGAGGATTAAAAGGATAGCTGAATCCATAGATGCATTTTAAGTTCAACTTTGGTGCTATGCAGCTTCATCATGTGTAGAGGGAATCTCATACTTTATAATAGTCCTGTGTATGTGTATTGTAGCTGCACTGGAGCTGAATGAATAGAATCTTTGCATAAAGAGGCACTCCTGCTCTCTACCCTTCCCATGCTACTCCAGTTTAGGTATACTTTTAGAAATACGCTATGAAACATTTGTCTCAGTTAAGTCCTTATGTTTCCATCTCCCCCATTCTTCCTCTTGCCATGTGCTACTGGTAGTGGTGGTGAACAAGCAAGGTGTATTCACCCCAAGATACTTTCTCCATCCATTTCTTAATTTGTTTTCAGTACATAAAGGATGTGAAAACTTTTGCTAAAACAGTTGTAAATTTTCTATGTCCTTAGGCAAGGAAAGAGAGAGAGAGACAGAGGCAGAGATAGACAGAAAGACACAGAGAGAGACAGAGACAGACAGACAGAGAAGGACAGACAGAGACAGAGAGAGACAGAGAGAGGCAGAGACAGGGAGACAGAGACAGAGAATTCATACTGCAAATCAGAATGCAGACTTGATCATACAATTACCTTCATTTTACCTACAATTTACTTACAATTACATGTCTAAATTTCATTTCCAGTCTTCTTTGTGCTGTAGTCCTGATTTGAATTCCTTTATTTGGGAATGGAGAACCCTCTATTTTTATTTATATATTTTTAGTTTTTAATAGTTATTTCCATAAGATTATGAGTTCCAGATTTTCTCCCCATCTCTCGCAACCCCCCACCTCAAGATGTAAAGAAGAATTAGAAGCAGTGGGAGAAAGCATGAGAAAGAAGAAACAGAGAGAGAGAGAGAGAGAGAGAGAGAGAGAGAGAGCAAATAATATGCTTCAATCTGCATTCAGACTCTATAGTTCTTTTTCTGGATGTGGATAGCATTGTAGATAGCTTTGGAATTGTCTTAGATCCTTGCGTTGTTAAGAAGAGATACATCTATCAAAGTTAGTCATTGCATAATGTGGCTGTTACTGTGTCCAATGTTCTCCCCCTTCAGCTCATGTAATTTTGCATCACTTCATGTAAATCTTTCCAGATTTTTCTGAAATCTGCTTGCTCATCATTTCTTATATTATTCCATTACATTCATATACCACAACTTGTTCAGCCATTCCCCAATTGATGGGTATCCCCTTGATTTCCAATTCTTTGGTACCACAAAAGGAGCTGCTATAAATATTTTTGTACATGTTGATCCTTTTTCCCATTTGTATGATATCTTTGGGATACAGACCTAGAAGTGGTATTACTGGGTGAAAGGGTATGCACAATCATATTGCCCCTTAGGCATAGTTCCAAATTGCTATCCAGAATGGTTGGATCAGTTCACAATGTCACCAACAATGCATTAGTGTTCCAATTTTCCCACAGCTTCCCCAACATTTATTATTTTCCTGTTTTGTCATGTTGGCCAATCTGATAGGTGTGATGTGGTACCTCAGAGTTGTTTTGATTTGCATTTCTCTAATCAATAATTATTTAGAGCATTTTTTTCATATGAGTATAGAGGGCTTTAATTTCTTCATCTGAAAATTGCCTGTTCATATCATTTGACCATTTATCAATTGGGGAATGACTTATATTCTTTTAAATTTGACTCAGGAGAACCTTCTATTTTTAAAGAGAAAATATACCTTGCATGCCAGTTATATATTTTATTGTAACAAATGTTTCCCATGCAGAATATTTAATAGGCCATAATATTAATCTCAAACTGAAATAGGAAGGAAAATTTTGATCAATACTGGTTTGCTTTCATGAAAATTTAGTATCTGGATTTCTCCTCTCCCTCCCTAATGATAGCATCAACAAATATTAATATGAACGTAACTATGTTTTCAAAATATGAACTCCAGGGTCTTAGCCTTAACAAAGGTAATTTTCCTGAGACCTGTACTTAATTCCACTTTATACTTTTCTATCCTGTACCTGCATTGTGTATTTTATGAAATGTCATAAACTGCCCAACACTATAATGTTAAAAAATGTAAAATTATATTTCAAATAAAAATCAGTGTAATCATAAAAAAGAAAGCAGTAGGCACTTAATAAATATTTAGCTTGAACTATATCTTGATCTTCCATGTCCTCTATAGTACATGACCTAGAGCTGGAACACAATCATTCAAATATTTTTGGTTGATTCCTTGCTATCTATATAAATTTCACACTGGGATTGACCTTTGTAATTTAGAAAATAAACTGTTAGCACCATTAATAACTAATCCCGAATGACCTCATTTCAGTTTTATTCTACAACTGCAAATATAGCTAGCTTTGAAATAAGAGGTGCTTGGCCAATAAAGTCTGTCCTTCCATGATGCAAATCACCTTCAATTTGCTTTTGTGATTTGTACAAAGCTGTTTAGTGTGAAATTTCCAGGTGATAAGGTGTGTGGAAACTGTTACAAAGACTGTTTAATAAATATAAGTTGACTTTAGCAAACAAACAGTTTGTCAGTCCATGTCAGCATGTCAAGATAGCAAAACCAAAATAAATACATTTAAATTTATTGGACTGAGAGGCAACTTGGCGTTGCATGAAGACCTAGCTTTGGAGTAAGAAAGACCTTGACTTGAGTCTTGCCTCGTACTGGCTATTTTACCCTGGGCAAGTCACTTAACCTGGTTACTTAACTCTAGGAAACTAAGACTATCAGCTACAGAGAACACGATGACCTACATTGATAGAGGGAGTTTTTTCATATGAGAGTTACCTATACTACTGAAATCACAGGACTGTTCTCTATACTTTAAAACTTCCTTTTTGCCATCAGTTTGAACAAAAATAGAAGCAAAAAGGAAACAAAATGAAAAAATGATCAATCTGTAAACATTTATGCCTATGATATGCCAGGTTGCCTCAGGAAGGCAAATTATTATTCTTCCAAAAGATCATATGGCCTTTGGTGTCAAGAATATTTGTTAGACAGTTAGATGTTATTTAATAGTTAAGAATAATTGTATTGAGGAGTCAAGATGGTGGAGTGAAGGCTCACAACTGCAAAACTTCCTTCAAAACCTCTTCTTCAGAATGATCGCAGAAAATACCAAATTGAATTTTGAACAAGAAAAGCCAACAAAAAGTCAGAGTGAATAGCTATTCTAGCCCAGGGAAGCTTAGATAGATAGAAAGAGAGGTCTGTGGACACTGGGAGAGAGACAGGACAGGAGTTCGGCTTGCAGGTTGTGTTGGGTGCAGCACAGGTGTAGCCTTGAAGGCATTCTCAATGAATAAAGTTAGTAAGGGGAATAAACACCTGATCAGAAAGAGATTCCAGGGGAGGCTAGGTAGCACAGTGAATAGAGCACCAGCCTTGGAGTCAGGAGGACCTGAGTTCAAATCCAACCATAGACACTTAACACTTACTAGCCATGTGAACTTGGGCAAGTCACTTAACCCCAATTGCCCTGCCCTCCCCCTCCAAAAAGCAAAAACAAAGACCCCTCCCAGAAAAAACAGAGATTCCAGGAGACCCCTCTTTTAGCACTGGGTGTAGGATCAGGCACATTTGGCAGTTCCATAGCCTATTATCCAATTCAAGGTTGTAGATACAAGGCAGAGAGAAGCAGTTGTGGTGGTGAAGGAACAAGGGCCCTTCCTGGGTAAGGATCAGTGCACGGAGCAGGAAGGCAGTGACCAGACCTCTCTCTGGATCATACCACCTTGGAAGCACCCAAAACTTGCAGACCTCCAAGATCAAGCTGCAAAATAGCTCAGGCTAGCCATTAATCAGAGAAAACCCATGTAATCAGAGTCCAACTTTAACATAAGGTCTAAAGTCAAGAAATAGATTATAAAACCAGCAAACAACAACAACAAAAGAACCTGAACATAAAAATCTTCTGTGGTGACAGTGATGCTCAAGACACAAACCCATAAGCCAATAATGATTTGGAAAACATCTGTAACAGAACCTCAAAGGAAAACAAAATTCAGATTGGACACAAGCCCAAGGAGAATTCCTAAGAGAATTAAAGAATGAGATTTTTAAAAAGAATTATAAAACTTAATTTAAAAATCAAATAAGAGTGGTTGAGGAAAAATTGGAAAAAGAAATGAGAGCAATACAAGAAAATTAAGAAAATAGAATGAATTGTAAAAAGTAGTACAAAACCTCTGTAAAGGAAATAATTCCTTAAAAAGCAAAATTGGTCAAGTGGAAGCTAAGGTCTCCATAAGACATCAAGAAACAATAAAACAAAGTTAAAAGAAGGAAAAACAGAAGAAAATGTGAAGTATCTCATCAAAAAACAAGTGACCTGGAAGACAGATCAAGGAGAGTTAATTTAAGAATTATTGGACTACCTAAACTAACATTAAAAAAGAAAACAACTGGGTGGGGGGGGGGTGGAGCCAAGATGGCAGAGTAGAAGCACGACCTTCCCGCAGCTCTGGCTTCCACCTTCCCCAATCCATGTAAAAAGGGGACTCTAAACAAACTTTGGAGCTGCAGAACTGTAGCAGCAAGCACCCCAGCGTTCCCAGGGTAGCTGCTAGCACAGATTCTTGGATCTGCTTTGTTAAAGGAAAGCAACTCAAAATGGGTTAACAAGCTTACTTTAATCAGTCAGACCATATATCGTTTACCTTGTTCAGGGGAAAAAGGTCAGCACCCCGAACTTCAAAGCATACAGGCAGAATTATCAAGACAGAAACAGATCAAGTAGACAGCTTTCCAAACTGTCCAGCCATTACATCCATACCCAATCAACATCTGGGTTTTTCAAAGCCGGGGGACTCTCAACAACGGCTTCCCAGAATTCAGATCAAATCACAGAACACTTCTCAAAGTGAGTCCCCAAAACAAAGCTACACATCAGGGCTTATAAAGCCTTCTCCTGGCTCAGAGAATGTAACAACCTTATTGACTCACTGGCCAATCAAGAAGTATCTACTGAAAAACAAGCCTCCCACCCCAGGCTTCAGGTGCACTTTAGCCTAGGGTAGGGAAGATCTTCCAAATCTGCATTCACATTACAAGAACCCACAAAATGACACAGAGAAGCTAATCTCCCACCGAGGACACCCTGGCAGGCCGGCAGGAATCCAGCGCAGTGCTCTGGGAGCTGAGCCCAGCCCCATGCTGAGGCTTTAGCCCCAGAGCGGGCCTGACCAGCTGCTGGCCAGAGGGGCTCTAGAACAGCAGCAGCTGTGGCCATTTCCAGATTTATCAACACATAGACACAAAGGACAAAGTGAGAGGTCAGTACAGTCTGGACTTTGGGACCAGTAAGTGGGAGTGCGTGGCTTTTACCCCCAGGGCGAAAAGCCGCTGAAATGCTGGCACAGCCAGCCAGCACCATGTGGCGGCTTCAGCTCTTGGCTTGCAGAGTGTAGGGGGACCAAGCACCAGTCTGAGGAATAATCGCTCTTGCTTTAACCTGCTTGGATCTGGATTGCAGTCTAGGGTGGAGGTCCTGTGGCGTGTGTGCAGCTTGCCAGAGTGTGTGGAGACCTCAGAGAGGGCACTCATCTAATACCTCTGGCAGCTGAGAAAACCCCAGCGTTTGGGACGAAAGCTCCCCTGTCTGGTGGCAGAGTCCTACTGTGGCAAAAAGCCCATAAGTCAAGTAATTGAGTGGCAAAATGAGCAGGCAAAGGAAGCAAAGCAGACAGAAGATTCCAACAATACATTCCTATTTTGGGGACAAAAAGGAGCAAAGCATGAAACAGGAGGAAAGCAGTGAAGTCAGAACTCCTGCACCAAAAGCTTCAAAGGAAAATACAAGCTGGTTACAGGCCATAGAGGACCTTAAGAAAGATTTTGAAAACCAAATAAGAGAAGTGGAGGAAAAATTGGGAAGACAAATGAGAACAATGCAAGAAAATTATGAAATGAGAGTCAACAGCCTGAGGAAAATAATACCTTAAAAAACAGACTGACTCAAATGGCAAAGGAGGCCCAAAAAGGCAATGAGGAGAAGAATGCCTTAAAAAGCCAATTTTGCCTGATGGAAAAAGAATCTCAAAAACTCAATGAGGAGAATCATTGCTTCAGAATTAGATTGGAGCAAATGGAAACTAATGACTTTATGAGAAATCAAGATGCTGTTAAACAGATCCAAACAAATGAAAGAATAGAAGGCAATGTGAAATATCTCATGGGAAAAACCACTGACCTGGAAAATAGATCCAGGAGAGATAATTTAAAAATTATTGGACTACCTGAAAGCCATGACCAAAGAAAGAAACTAGAAATCATCCTCCAGGAAGTTCTCAAAGAAAACTGCCCTGGTGTTTTAGTACCAGAGGGCAAAATAGAGGTTGAAAGAATCCACCAATCACCTGCTGAAAAAGATCCCAAAAAGAAAACTCCTAGGAATATTATAGCCAGTTTCCAGAATTCCCAGATTAAGGAGAGAATATTACAAGCAGCCAGGAAGAAACAATTTGAATACTGTGGAAACACAATCAGGATAATCCAGGATCTGGCAACTTCTACACTGAGGGATCGAAGGGCTTGGAATGTGGTATTATGGAAGGCAAAGGATCTGGGATTAAAACCAAGAGTCACCTACCCAGCAAAACTGAGTATCATGTTTCAGGGGAAAATATGGTCATTCAGTGGAATAGAGGACTTTCAAGCATTCTTGCTGAAAAAACCAGAGTTGAATAGAAAATTTGACATTCAGATACAAGAAGCAAGAGAAGCATGAGAAGGTAAACAGGGAAAAGGAATCATAAGGAACTTATCAAATTTGAACTATTAACATTCCTACATGGAAAAACAATAATTGTAACTTATGAAACTTTTCTCAGTAGTTGAAGGGATTAGAAATATATATATTTGTCTATATATGAGGGTATAAGGTCATATGAATACATATGAATGTGTGTATATATGTTTACAGGTATACATAGATAGAGGGCACAGGTCCGATTTAACAGGAAGGAATGATACTTAAAAAGTGAAGTTAAGAGGTGAGAGGAATATAATGAGAGGAGATGGGGAGAGACAGATTGGGGTAAACTATCTCATACAGAAGAGGCAAGGAAAAGTGGTTACAATGGAGGGGAAGAATAGGAAGGCAAAAGGGAATGGGTCAACCTTATACCCATTGAATTTGGCTTGAGGAGGGAGTGAAACACACACTAAATAGGGTATCTCACCCTCCAGGAGAATAGGGGGGGAAGGGGAAGAGAGGTGGGATGATGGACGGGAGGGTAGGCTGGGGGGGAGGAGTTTGGAAGCACTCACTTTTGAAAATAGGATCAAAATAGAGAGTAGAGTAGGTGGGAGGTGGGATGGGAGGGAGGGAAGTGTAATCAGTCTTTTACAATGTATCTACTATGTTATTGTTTTGCATTAACCACCCACTGGAAAAGTGGAAAGGGGTATGGGGGAAAATGTGGGAGAGAGCAGATTGGAGGAGGGGATATCCTGTGGGACTGCTATTTTGGGGAGGTGGGTGGGGGAGAAAATTTGTAACTCAAAATCTGGCAGAAATGGATGATGTAAATCAGAAGTTAATAAAGCATTATAAAAAAAAAAAGAAAAGAAAACAACATAGACATCATATTTTAAGAAAATATCAAAGAAAACTGCCCAGATATCAGAACCAGAGGGCAAAGTAGAAATGGAAAGAATCCACTAATCACCTCCTGAAATGAATCCCAAAATGAAAACTACCAGGAATATAATAGCCAAATTCCAGAGCTCCCAAGTCAAGGAGAAAATACTGAAAGCAGACAGAAAGAAATTATTTAAATGGCTGTGGATTCATAGTCAGGATCACACAATACTCAGCAGCTACCACTATAAAGGAGTGGAGAGCTTAGAATATGATATTCTAGAAGGCAAAGGATCTGGGATTGCAACCAAGAATAAACTCACAAGCACAACTTAGTATAATCCTATGGAGGGAAAATGAATAATGAAATAGAGGACTTTCAAGCAGTCTTGATAAAAGACCAGATTTAAATAGACAATTTGACATTCAAACACAACTCAAGAAAAGCATAAAAGGATAAACATGAATGAGAAATCACAGGGGACTTAATAAGATTTAGCTGTTTATATTCTTATATGGGAAGATTATACATGTAACTCTTAAGAACTTAATTATTATTAGGGCAGTTAGAAGGAGTCTTCTTTGACACAGGGCATAAGTGTGAGTATATTATGTTGTGGTGATCTAAAAAAAAAGAGGTTGAGGAGCGAAATATTGGGAGAAGGGGGAAGGGAAAGGAAGAAAGAAATGCATGAGGAAGAGTTTATACAATCTAGGGAAAAATGGGAGGTAAAGATTAACGCTTGAATGACAATTGTCATCTAAACTGGTTCAAAGAGCAAACACTATATATATATGCACACAGAGAGTTGTATATAGACATTCATCTTTCCCAACAAAGAAGTAGGAGCAGAAGGGACTGAGAAAATGAAGGGGTGTTAAGAAAGAGGAAAGATTAAGGGAGGTAGTGATCAAAAGCTAAACAGATTTTTAAGGAAGGGAGAGGGTAAAAAAGAGAAGTATAAATAGAAGAGAATTGGACAGGGGAAAAATTCATAGTTTGTAGTCATAACTGTGAATATGAATGGGATATACTCACCTATAAAACTGAAGCAGATAGCACAATGGATTAAAAACCAGAATTCAACAATACATTATTTACAAGAGACACACTCAAAACAGAAAAACACATATAGAGTTAAAATAAGAGATTGTAGAAGAATCTATTATATTCTAATTGAAGTAAAAAAGAGAGTCCCAATCAGGATATTAGACAAAGGAAAAACAAAAATAGACCCAACTAAAAGAGATAATAAGGGAAACTGCATTTTAGTAAAAGGTTCCATAGACGATGAAGTACTATCAATATGGAACATAAGTATGCCAAAATGGCAAAGTATTCAAATTTTTAAAGGAAAAGGTAAATGAGTTGTAGGAGGAAATAGACAGTACAACTATACTAGTGGGGGACCTCAATTTCACCCTTTCAGACTTAGATAAATATAACCATAAAATAAATAAGAAGAAGGTAAGGAGATGATTACAATTTTAGAAAAGTTAGATATGATAGACCTCTAGAGAATATTAAATGGTAATAGGAAGGAGTATATATTTCTTGACATGCATGACATACATGACACCTCCACAAAAACTGACCATATATGAGGGCATAAAAACTTCATAAATATAGAAAAGCAGAAATATTAAAGGCACCATTTGGGGATCATAATGCAATAAAAATTATATTCTACAAAGGACCTAGCAAGTATAGACTAAAAACTTAATTGGAAACTAAATAATCTAATCCTAAAGAATGAGTAGGTCAAAGAACAAATCATAGAAACAAGCAGTAATTTCATTAAAGATGAGACAACATACAATAATTTGTGATATGTAGCCAAAGGATTACTTAAAGAGAAATTTATATCTCTAAACACTCATATAACTAAAAGAGAGAAATCACAGATCAATGAATTGGGTATAGACCTATAAAAACTAGAAAAAGAATAAATTAAATATACCCAATTAAACACTAAAATTGAAATTCTAAACATCAAAGGAGAGATTTAAAAAATTGAAAGTAAAAAGGTTATTATTGAAATAGTAAATAAAACAAGGAGTTGGATTTATGAGAAAAAAAACCCAATAAAATAGATAAACTATCGACTAATTTAACTTAAAAAAAAGAAAACTAAATTACTAGTCTCAAAAATGAAAAAGGTAAATTCACAATCAATGAAGATAAAATTAAAGCAATTATTAGGAGAAATTTTGCCTGATCACATGCTAATAAAACTGACATAAATGAATGAAATAGATGAATATTTATTAAAGCATAAATTGCCCAGATTAACAGATGAAGATATAGAATACTTAAACAGCCCTACCTAAAAAAAAGAAATTGAATAAGCCATAAATGAGCTCCCTATGAAAGAATCATTTGTATTTTAGGCCAGATTTAGGAAAGAGCATACCTGTTCTACATTTCTACAGGACTGAACTTGATTGGGGAATCCAGGGGTTGCCTTAACAATACCAAGCTAAGAAAGCACCTTTTATCTTTTTGTGTTCAGATAAAGGTCTATTTCTTCTGATTTGGCATACAACACAAATTTTCTAAAAAACACATTCATTTGTATATTTTTTCTCCTATAATTTTCATAGTTTTTTCCACTCTGAGAAGAAAATTTTAAAAAGTTCCCTCTTCTTTGCAGTAGCAACTATAGTCTCTGAGAAAATCAGTTTTCTAGTTAATTCTTATTTAAAGAATTTTCCTTGGGCTATAACCCAGTTCTTCCATTAGGACCACTTATTGGGGACATTTTATCAGGAAGTCTTAGTGAAATAAGTCCCGTCTGATTCTGAGATTCTGTGATATTGTGAAATGCATTCATGTGTGTGTGTGAGTGTGTGTGTGTGTGTGTGTGTGTGTGTGTGTGTGTGCATGTGAATGTACTTTGAGCTTTCCAGGCTAGACAAGGGGTTAAAGGCATGGTGGACAGCATCTATCTGCTTACCAATGATTCAGATGAAGGATGGGAGAAAAGACCTAGTTAAGATTTCTTCCTGGCATTCTTTCTCCTTTATCACCACTTTTTTTTCTTTGTCTACCTCTTACCTCTTCATGGCTTTCTGTAATAGACTTTGTCCTAAAGTGAATTGTGGAAACAGTTAATGAATTAGCAGCCTTGTCCAGAGGATGAAGTATGTGGCAGCACCTTTGTGTATTTGACATTCCAGTGCTTCTTTATTCTTGAAGAAAGACAATGGGTGAGTAGCCTGGAACTAGAGCAGCCATCTGGCCCATCTTCCCTAAGACCAATGGTGTTTATTTCTCAAAACTAAATCATAAGAAGAAAGGAAACTCAAAAACCTTACAAATAATTTTGCAATCAATTTATTCCTTCCTCCCTCCCCTACTTACTCACAAACAAAAAGGTGTGCAGAAATTAGCATATTCATATGGTCCCCACCTGATTGAAAGTGAGGTAGTTTTTTTTTCCATTTTAAATTGCACTTTGAGAAATATAAGACATTTTTTAGGCAAATGATATATTTAGGAGAGCTCTAGTCTACTCCAATGGACTTTGTCATTGATTCATAACCTTAGACCAGCAGTTCTCAAAGTGTGGTCTAGGGACACCTGGGGATTCCCAAGACCCATTTAGAGAGTTTGTCTACAAGGTTAAAACTATTTTCATAATAATACTAAGATTCTTTAAATGTAAATGTTGATGGCTATGACCAATACAAATGAAATAATTTTGGGGGGGTGAAGTCCTTAATTTTTATAAGTGTAAAGAGGTCCTGACTTAAAAATTCACAAATTACTGATCTAGATGCATAACTTCTAAGAATTTCAAAAGATTAAGGAATATTGCAGAGGATAGAAGGAGAAAAGGGCCTAGAAGCTTACATGATTTCCTTCTTATACAGTGAACATTGTACTTTGGTATAGGGAACTCTTCAGGCAAGGAAACTCCCTCTACCAATGCGGGTCAGTACCTTCCCTACAATTTATAGACTTAAAGAGTTAATTGCCTAGAGCACTGAGAGGTTATGTTACTAACTGAAGGTATGTGTCAGAGGCAATATTTGAATCCAGGTATTCCAGGATTTGAATCTGACTCTCTATCAATTATGTCAAACTGCTTCTGCAATGCAAATATAAGAGATAAAAGGAAGATTATGACATGAAGCATACTGCATATTCAATTAATACAAAAGATTGAGGAATTCTTCCTGACATAGGATCTTAGATTTAGAGCAAGAAGGGACCTAAGAACCCAACTAATTCAACCCCTTTCCTTTTTTTTTTTTTCTTTTTGGAGGGGGGAAGGCAGGGCAATTGGAGTTAATTGACTTGCCCAAGGTCACACAACTGCTAAGTGTTAAGTGTCTAAGGCTAGATTTGAACTCAGGTCCTCCTGACTCTAGGGCTGGTGCTCTATTCACTGTGCCACCTAGCTGCCCCCAACCCCTTTCCTTTTACAGATGAAGAAATTGCTAGAGAGGTGACATGATTTATATAATTACTATATATGACATATATAGTAAGTTTCAGAGTACCACTCTGCTCGCTGTGCACATTACCTTGACAGAAAGAATAAAACTCATCATATATAGCCAAACTGGTCTTATGTCATGATAAAAATCTGCAAAAAAGAAAGCCTGAGGCATATAGTTTTAAGCATGATTAATTTATCAATCTTGTTAGTAAATACCAATAAATTTGATCCAAGACTCCTCAGTGGTCACGGATCCATCTGAGTCAAAGCAGCTTTATAAATGACATTTACACGATGATAATACAGATGTATTTCGCTCCTTATTGGTTGTTGCTGCTTACATCAGTTCCTCACCAGGTAGACCAACATCCTATGTCTAACATCCTCTGGAAAGTCCCATGGTGGGCAAACATTCTTTCACCAGATTGACTCATCTCTCCCCGTGGTCAGCAAAAGCTCTCAGGTTAGAATTTTTGTGGTTGGATATTAGCCTATAGGAATAAGGAAATTAAACTCTTACAATTTTTACTAATAAGGCCTATACAGTTAAGTCTAATTTTAAAAACTTTTAATAGTGTTTTATTTTTTGAATTACATATAAAGACAATTTTCAACATTCATTTTTTGAAAGATTCTGAGTTCCAAATTTTTTTCCCTCCCTCTCCCCTAACCCCAAGACAGCAAGCAATCTGATATAGATTATACATGTGCAATCATGTTAAAACATTTCTACATTAGTAATATTGCAAAAGAAGAAATAGAACAAAAGGGAAAAAAACATTGAAAAAAGTGAAAATAGCATGCCAAATTTAAGCTATTCAGACTCCATCAGTTCTTTCTCTGGATGTGGATTCCTTTTTCCACCATGAGTCTTGTGGAATTTGTCTTAGATCATTGTATTGCTGGAGAAGAGCCAAGTCAGTCACATCTGATCATCACACAGTGCTACGTTGTGCTCACTTCTCTCAGCATCAGTTCATGTAAGTCTTTCCAGTGTTTTCTGAAATCTGCCTGATCATCAGTTCTTATAGAACTATAGTCTTCCATTACATTCACATACCACAATTTGTTCAGCCAATCCCCCATTGATGGGCATCCCCTCAATTTCCAATTCTTTGCCACCAAAAAAGAGTTGCTATAAATATTTTTGTATATGTGGGTTCTTTTCCATTTCTAAAGATATCTTTGCAGTACAGACCTATGATATTTCTGGATTAATAAATTGTTTTTATTTATTTATGAAACACGACTCAAGAGAAGCATAAAAATTGCCCCTCCAGAGCTGGTTCAAACTGGCTCTATTATACCTTGCTAAGCCAGGCAGGTGTAGTAGAAGGAGCATTAGGTCACAAGGCAGAACCCATGAACTCTAATTGTGGTGCTGCCACTAATTCATTACAAGACCCTGGGTGATGAAAAAGAATGGAAAAGTATTTATTAAACTTTTACTATGTGTTAAGTACAATGCTAAATACTTGGAATCATATAGAAAAGTGAGACCATCCCTACTCTCAATGAGCTTGTATGAGAAGATAACACGTATAAGAGGGTTCACCTTCAGGGCAGATGGAAAGGCTTGGTGGTCCTTAGGGTTCAACAGAAGGGCAAATGACAGGGCCCAAAGAGCTCCAGGCTTTAGACCCTTAGAAAAGAGAAATTCAGGAGGTCTGAAGTTGGGCTGGGGCTTGAGAGAAAAAGGCCCCATTCCAGTCTGGTGGGCTCCAATATTTGGTGGTGGCCTCTGGACCAATGAGGGTTAGGTTGGGAAATTGGGGGAAGGGGTCTTGCACTGATATGGTGGGCTCCTGTTGAACAACTGTCTTCTGAACAGCCATTTGAATTCTGTCACTTACAGGAAGACAAACAGAAAACTCCTGGGAATGGCAACACTCCTCAGACCACTGGTCCTATTTCCAACACATCCCTTACACCCATCATCCAGAGAAGCAACACCTGTGGAGAAGGGGACATCTATCACTGCCAACAGCCAATCAATTTCCACTCACAGCACAGGCAAGCCAGTCTAACTAAAGCAGCAGGGTACCCTGAGGGAGGAGGCAGTATGTGCAAACAAATCAAACCACCACCCTGACTACCTCAAACCCTATTGGAGACAGCCCAGGACCCTGAACCCAAGAGTCCTAAGAATGTCTCTAAAAAAAAAAAAGAAGAATGTCTCTAGTCGAGTGTCTTCAGCATCATCCTGGGAAACAATGCCTAGAGAGATGGAGCCTGGCAACTGCTCCTATAGCCATAGCTACTGATGACTCAAAAAGAAAAGTTCTTGTCACCAGAGTCCTTGGTATTGACAAATTGTACAACATCAGAAACGTGGAAATGACATTAAAGAATGGGTATTACAATGTGCTTTACTGTTACAGCCTAAGAACCATGGGACCTTTCCATATGACTTGCAGCTGAAACCTTCCATATGTGTTTCTTCCCTCATTAGGATCGCCTTGAGAGCAGATCCAATATTACTTTTTATTTGTATCCCCAGTGCTTAGCACATAGTGTTTAATAAATGCTCTTTTATATTCATTCATTTGTTCAGTCTTTGCTTGATGATTATAGATAACAGGGTCCAAGACTTTTTTACTTTAATTCCAAAATGTTACTCCTAGTGCTCAACCCTAGAGTCTACAAAAAATTCCTGCCATTGGCAACTTGTTTTATTTCAATAGTGCAACAACAATAGATATTACTTATATAGTGATTTAAGATGTGCAAAATAGTTTATATATATATGTATGTATGTGTCTATAAAATCTCATTTGAGTGCAAATAAACATATTTCAACTCAATTCCTATTCTGATACCTCATTATGTTATAGTAGTGACCAGGGCCAGTTGAAGGCTATCACATTGGAATACAAGCTTTGGCAGGTCCTACCAAGCTACAGAGACTCTGAATACCAGCTGCCCAGTGATGCTGTTTTTCAAAGACCAGGCTAGTTAGGCTTGGTAGGGTATGCAATCAAGTAATGATATTTATTCATCTATCTATCTATCTATCTATCTATCTATCTATCTATCTATCTATCTATCT
>NW_027186304.1:37041134-37050124 GCF_028583685.1 Petaurus breviceps papuanus | reverse complement strand
TCTATCTATCTATCTATCTATCTATCTATCTATCTATCTATCTATCTGTCTGTCTGTCTGTCTGTCTGTCTGTCTGTCTGTCTGTCTATCTACCTACCTATCTATCTATTTTTGTCCATAGCAAAGCACAAAGTCTGGTTATTTATGGATGGAGGTTTTATGAAAGGTATTAGTGGAGGGATGATCCATACTGATGGATTTTTGAATTACCAAAATAATACTATATATATATATATCTGCACATGTTACTTATTCAGTATTTTTCATATATATTGTGTTGTTTTTCATATATTTATCATGTTATGTGTCCATATATACACAATAATATGAAAAACCAACAAAACTGAGTGAATACACATGTTGAGCACTTATTACGTGTGAAGAAGGGTGCTGAGCACCGCGGATACAAATGGAAAAGTAAGACTGGGCCCGCTGTCAAGCTGATCGCATCCTAATGAGGGAAACAACACATAGGGAAGGTTTCAGCTGCAAGTCATATGGAAGGGTCCCATGGATCTTAGGCAGTAGTAGCAAAGCAGATTTCAAGGCACCTTTAATGTAATTTCTATTGATATATCATGTTTTGATGTTAAACTGTTAGATCATGAACTATTGAATCATGTTGAACCGTTGAACCATGAATTAGTACCAAGGACTCTGGTGACAAGAACTTTCTGAGTCATCAGTAACTGTAACTAGAACCTATAGGAGTACTTGCCAGACTGCCTCTCTCCTGGGGGTTGCTTCCCAGGATGATGGCTGAGGGTACTAGGCTGGAAACATTCTTAAGACTCATGGGTTCAGGATCCTGAGTTGTCTCCAACCAGGTCTGAGGTAGTCAAGGTGGTTTTGGTCTGCCTGGCACACAGTGCCTCCTCTCTCTCCCTCAAGGTGCCCTGCTACTTGAGCTAGACTGACTTGTCCCCTTCTCCACAGGTGTTGCTTCTCTGGATGCCAATGGCTATGAGAGCTGGGATGCAAGTAGCACTTTATATAATAAATGAATCTTTTTTTTTTTTTTAGCAAAATACTTGATCGGCACTGCTCAGAATATCTAAATATATTTCACCAAGGCATTTGAAAATGGAAAGATGTGGACTGGATTAGAATAGGTTGATGAAGAACTGGTTGACTAATGGGACTCCAAACATAACAATTAATGGAGTGGTATCAACATGGAGAAAAGTCTGTAGTAGAATGCCATAAGATTTGTACCTAACCCAGTTTCATTCAACATTTTTTTTATAAGTGACTTGAATGGAGGCATAGATCAGGTCTGCATTACATGAAACTGGAGAGAATAATGATGACTAGAATATCTCTGACATCCCTTTACATTTTGCAGTTCTAGAATTCAATTATCTGATTTGTGAGAGTGAATTTATCCAATCTTATCCGATCTCATAATACATTGGATGACAGAACGAGGATCCCAAAATATCTGTCTCTATGGTAGACTGAAGCTAGTAAGGTGAAATTTAATAGGGTTCATTTTTAAAATCCTTTACATTGTTTTTCTTTTTTTTTCATTACTTTTTTTTATTTTTGGAGAGCAACTGGGGTTAAGTGACTTGCCCAAGGTCACACAGCTAGTTTTTGTGTTAAGTGTATGAGGTCAGATTTGAACTCAGGTCCTTCTGACTCCAGGGCCAGTGCTCTATTCACTGCACCACCTAGCCACTCCCATTGTTTTTCTTTTTAAAATTCAACTATACAAATGTAGTTTGGAAACAATGAAAAATACTCATGTAAAAAATGTTTTGGGACTGAGTTTGACTACAAATTCAAGGTTTATCAGCAGTAAGTTACAATAATCCCTAGCCTCATGCAATTTCAGACTGTTAATTAAAAAAAATAACATTGAGGTTCAAGGAAATAATAATGCAGATGTATTCTGCCCTGGTTATATCATAGTTGGAGTGTCCAGTTCAGTTCAAGATTGTTTTTCAGAAGAGACATTGACAAGCTGGGAGATTATGGGCTCCCCTAATAGAACTGAAGCACTTAGTAGTGAGAACTGTTTTATGTGTATCTTTCTACTTCCAGGGTTTAGGATAGGGACTGGTGCCGTGATTCCATTGGTATGGGGAACTTCATGGTAAGGAAACTCCCTCTACTAATAGAATTGACTAGAGCACTACCACTGAGAAGTTAAGTGACCTACTGAAGGTGTATCAGAGGTGGGACTTGAACTCACATTTTCCTGGATTCAGAGCCAGTTCTCTGACTAGAGCATGCTGCCTCTCTCTGGCACATCATATGCACTGGATAAATTTTTCTTTATTGATCACTGGAGTTAATGAGGTAGAAGCTTGTTAGAAATGTTATAGCCATGGATGCTTTAGTTAAGGGTTAGTCAAGATGATCTAGGTCCTAATCCATCATGTAATTCCAAGAATCAATTTTCTGATTTTTTTTAGCATGAGGTTTTAACCCCAGCTTCATGTGTTGCCCAGTGATGGGTATATTGTTTGCAAAAATGCATGACAGGGGCGGCTAGGTGGCATAGTGAATAGAACACCAGCCCTGGAGTCAGAGTTCAAATCCAGCCTCAGACACTTGACACCAGCCATGCGACCTTGGGCAAGTCACTTAACCCCAATTGCCTTGCCTTCTCCCCTCCAAAAAGGAAAAAAAAAGCATGACAAGTGGTGACTTTTACCAGTCCCATTTAACCAAGACTTAAGAAAAGACTAATTGTTGATTGCATTCTACAAGCTAGTTACAGATTCCTTCTCATTCACCAAAATATTTACTGAGACCAATTATTGACTAAGCATTATCGTAGGTTCTGTGACAAATAGAAAATATCTAAGACAGTGTTCACCCTTAAGGAATTTAGAATTTAATAGGAGAGGGAAGACATGTAATAAATACTTATAGTACAAAGAAATATGTGATAAGTAACATATAATTGGTTCATCTGAGCAGCAAAAAATGGAGGGAAAAGTAATTTCCAGCTAGAGTGATTAGAGAAGTTTCCACGGACAAATCCGGATTTATAGCTAAATCTTGAATCTGAGCCTAGACAGCTTTTTCAATAGATGTAGTTCAGGTGAGTCCAGATGAAAAGGATTATCCTACACAGAGAAAGCCTTAACAAACTTTATTGCAGCTCATACAAGGGGTAAAATAGCTGCTTGCAAGGACAATTTCAGTGCGTGGCCTCTGTGCCCACAGTGGTACCTATCCATGCTCCAGGTTAAGTTTCAGAGGATTTACCTTCTATATCATTTGAGAAAAAAAGCCAATATAATAATAATGGGAGACTGTCATGTTTTCCATAGGACCAGAAAAATGAATGTATTTTCTAAATTACCTAATGAAGAGGGAGGAATGAAGAGCAGGGAAGTAGAGATGAAGAGTAGGGAAATAAGAAACTTAACACTAGCAAAACCATTCCAACACGAGACTGAAATTGGAGGGGGGGTCATGTTAGGACCACGCTAGTCAAATTGATTTTCAGCAGTAAACAACAGGCAAAACATGTATCTTCTGAAACCAAACAGCTCAGACTGAGCAAGCTCCTTGGGAAGATAATAAGGTACCCCAGCTAGAATCTTAAAGGAGGAATGGGATATGTTCCTCAGAGTATATGTGTCAATTCTCTCCTTTGTTTGGAATGAACTAATAAATACTGACAGAAGGGGTGGCCAGATAGCACAGTGAGTAAGAGCATCGGCTCCAGTGTCGGGATGACCTGGGGATCAAATCCGGGCTCAGATACTTAGCACCACACCCAGAAATAACTGGCTGTGTAACCTTGAGCAAATTACTTAACCCTGATTGCTTAAAAAAAATACTGACAGTTTATAAACCCATATTCATCGTTTTGGCTTGGCAGGATGGCTGGTAAACAAAAAGATTGTGCTATGGAAAAGTAGTTAATACCTTGCAATCTCAGAACCATGGAGAGCTGCCAGTGCCTCACTTGGACAACTACATGGTACAGTGGATAGGGGGATAGGGAGTTTGACCTGGGGTCAGGAAGACATGAGTTCAAATTCAGCTGGAGACATTTATTAGCTATGTGACTCAGGGCAAGTTTCTTAACCCCTGTCTGCCTCAGTTTCCTCAGCTGTAAAATGGAGATCATAACAGCACCAACTTCCCAGGGTGGTTGTGAGGATCAAATGAGAAAATATCTGTGAAGTACTTAAAACAGTGCATTGATTCTATATTTTTCCTTTTATGTAATTCAGGTCATTTACCCTTTCTGATAGCTGTAACTCCATGGTTGTTTAGTTTGGAGTTAGTTAAAGTAATTCTCTTCCCCACAACATCATATATTACCAATGATGAACAGAATACAATGGTGAATATTTTCTTTCTTTAAGCTTATAGCCCATAACATACTCTAGAATAAGGATTCTTAACCTTTTTTCATGCCATGGATGTCTTTGGCAATCTGGGGAAGCCTAATAATAATGATGCTGATAAGCATTTATATAACTATAAAAGGTTCTCAGAGTGTTTTACAAATATTATCTCATTTGATCCTCACAACAACCTTGGGACATAGTTGCTATTATTATCCCCACTTTATAGAATAGGAAACTGAAGGAGACAGAGTGTGACTTTTCCAAGGTCACATAACTAGTAAGAGTCTGAGGCAAAATTTGAACTAAGATTTTGATGATTCCAGGTCCAGTGGTCTATCCACAGTGCCCCCTAGTTGCCTAATACTACTACGGTTCCTTTCATACATTCATGATTGAATGAAATGCTAAATTCTAGTTAAATATTAGTGAAAATAAACATATTTTTCTTATCTATGTCCATACCCCCCAAAAATCTATTCATGGACCCCCAACTAAAAACCCATATCTGAGAACAATTGAAGCAATGACTTTCTGGTTTTACAATTTTGAAGTGTCTCCATGTCACCAACTAGGACCATCCACTGGCAAAATAGTTGGCTTTAACCTTTTTTTATGTGTGTGCTTTATTATGACCCTTCTATCCATTAGCAGTTTCCCATCTCCTTGACAATCCATCACTTTGGACTACTACACTTAACCTACAAAGACCTGATTACTCTAGGTCCAATCAAATCATATCTTGCTATGGGAAATAGTAAATGACAACTCTGAGGTTTGCACATCATGGGCAGCCACAAGAGCAGCAAAGACCTGGTGGTCTCACTCCTTTATACAACGTGTACCTTGAATGCACAGAGCAGGAATCCATGAAGTTGCCATAAAAAGCCAAAGCTTTGGTTACCAGGTTGAGTAAACCAACCCGTCCCTGTATCTTGCCTTCTAATTGACTTCTCAGCCTGACAGATTTTTTTTCAACTAGTTTCCTGTTTCTATTTCAGCCCATTGGTATTGGTGTTGTTACTGTTGTTTGTGCTTAGATGAAACAATAGTCCTAATTTGACCCGATCTTTTGTTTTATGCAAGTTTGGGTATTAATTTGGACTATGCCCCTTTCTCCTAGAGGGATTAGCTTATCCCCTGACCTGGAATTTGACTTAATACACTGACAAAGTTAGTCCTCATAGGTAAAATATGAAATGATATTACCCATATGACTATTTAGCCTGGCATACAAACATGTGTTTGCTTGCTAAACAATTCTGCCATTGTAAGTATGCCTAAGATAGATGTAATTTTAAAAAGTCCTTTCACTCAACTTATTTATTCCCTTTAATCTTCCTAAATATGCAATAGCTCTCATGCAACTAGCATTGAAAGTGAGTGAAGTCCAGAGTCCAAGATCCAATGGCTAGAGTTAAGGATAGAACATCTTATGGGAAAGGTTTTCTGGTAATGTAGGACTGAGGTGCACCTCTTTTCTGTTTTCTCTGCAAACTGGACTTCTGATTTTACAACACAAAAATCAAATATCCGTATGCTCCCATTACAATGAGAAAGAAAGAAACATTTTAAACTCTAAAACAGCTCACTATTAATTTAGTTCAGGAAGAAACAGTAGCATATCTTCCCAAGAAACTCTCCCCCTAAAACCTTAACAATGTCCTCTGTTTAGCAATGGCACAAAGACCAACTAACAGTACTAGAGATAGAGACTTATTATCATATCAAGACGACAATTCCTTTGTAGGGGTTAAAACTCCTGAATAAGGTAGCTATAACTTCACCTTGGTAGATAAGGCCCTAACTACTCCCCTCCAAAAAAGACATCCCTTCCCCATCCACCTCCAAATGCAAAACCCAATCACTTAAAGCTCAATTCGTATATTAACTTATGACCCACATAATTTTTGGGAGCAGGTGAGTAATGTTAGTTTTTTGAGGGTAAAATAAAAATTCTTTGGCCTCCTACGCTTCATACTAAGAAGAAAATGAAGAAGAAAGAACCACTTGCAGGAGGGGAACATAAGCTAATGGGAAACTGCTGTTGTGTGGGGGTAGATGTTTTAGGTAATTAGTGTGATTACCCTAAACTTTCAGAAATACCCTGACCTTGTGAGAGAATGAAGTACTGTAAGGGCTGTGCTTCCTGGGAAATTAAATGGAGCCAGGTTTTTTACAATCTCGCTTCATTCTCAGAACTTAGATTTCTGTCCCTCTAAGAGAGGGAAATGACAACGGGTAGACTACATTTAGTGCTCAGATTTTGAAAAGATCACCTGATTTGTTCTTTAACCAGAATTGCAAGCTACAATGTAATCTTTTAAAATTATAGGTAATTACAAAAAAGGCATATTAAGCTCCCGTTAATCACAGTTGTCTCAAAAATATGTCCCTTCTCAAAACAAAGCAGTAACCTAGCCAAGGCCTGGATAAACTGGCATTTCCCTAGATCACATGTTTCATTCCTGAGCACAATGCCCTTTGTGTTTCTTACAGGTGTCCACATTTTCTCTGAAAAATAGACTTCCCCTCCCACAGCTTGAGCATTATCTGCTCTTTGTTTGAAAATAAATGCATGGTACATGTGAATACTGGAGAGCTCAGGGAGGGGTGTGTGTGTGTATGTATCTGTGTGTCTGTGTGTGTGTGTATGTTTACTTCAACCCTCCCCAGTTAGACCCAGTCTTGAGCTTTTCATGAGATCATTTCAGCGTGGGTAAGTCCCCGATATGCACTCACCATTACCACCTCCCTTTACTGGCAAGTAATTTGAGTCCCTAAGCACCTGTATCACCTTTCACTAACTTTTGCTTACACATTTACATCCCTATCTTGGGAATGACTGACCCATAACCAAATGGCCTCCACCTTGGTAGCACTGCTTTGCTTTGAGCACCTCAAGGGCACCTTCAAGTCAAGGCCAAAATTCTGCCTTCCCACCATTGGGGCACCCTGTAATTTTTTTATACCTTGCTAGGCCAATTTTCCTTTCTCTGAAATGCCTACTTCTGGTCTACAGCATTATGATTCCTACTAAACACTGGAAAGCACAGCAAAACTCATGTGATATTAGATTCCCTGAGGTGTAATGAAACTAAATAAAGCCACAGAAAGAATGTACAGCAGAATAATTCTTTCCTGAGTGGGGGCGTGGGGGAGGGGGACATGTGAAACACTGGCATTCCTAAAGCATGAAGGCTTGATACTGAGGGTCAGGTGACTAGTTCTGCTTTACCAAGTACAAGGTCATGAACCCTCATTTTGTGTTCCATAATATCACTTTCTTCCTATTCTCTGGAGAGGGCTGAGTATATGGAGTAAACTATAATCTGAGAAGGAAAAACAAAGAGGGTAGAATTGCTTAAGGTTTTCATCTCTTCAGTTCATAGGAAAGTAATTGATGTTACTTTGCATCGAAGTATCCGCTTTCTAGAGCTGTATGTTAATGAAGTTTCAGATATTCTGTTTTATACTTAGAGTCTCTAGGTTACTTGTTTAATCACCATTTTCTCTAGTTTATTATAGCTGGAATTCACTTAAGTGAAAGATTAGGTAAGATGCAGTGGCCCTTTCAATGGTTCATTAGTCTGATGGCTTTTATGGCAGGCGACGTTGATGTTCTTGTTTTAGTCTCAGGCAGGATTGTTATCCACTCTATGGGAAAATCTGCAGTGAAAAAATATTCTACATTTAAGGGTATGAGTCGGCATTCTTCATTCTCTCTGGTGACAGTGGTTTAAAAAAATGCAGCAATCTGCTCAATGCTTTGTTGATTAAAAAAAAAGTACATCACATTCACAATGTGTGCATTGTTGCTTCTTCCTGTAAGTAAGAAATAAACCTGTTCAAACAATTTATCATATGGAACTGTCTGAACCTAATTATGAAATATGAAACGATAATGCTGTGTATATTTTTCCATGTAGCCTTGCAATTTCATTTTGAAAAAAAAACATGCTGCTTCAGCATTTCTGCTTGTATTTTTATACGTCTTTGTAAATGATACACAGTAAATCCTTGTTACTTCGAGTTAGAGGGGAATGCTATATTGAAAACTTCAAATCAGATTTCTGATTTTCTACTCTAGATTCTTGATATAGTATTAAGGTCTCATACTTCAATAAATCTGTGATTTAATAAATATGGACATTTCCCAACAGTACAGATTGCAATCTATTCAAAACAGCCATCCTCTGTGATTCCTATTCAGGATTTTCTGTAGATCCCTTGCAGAAAATCAACCCACTATGCTGAAGGCCTTTCTTTAGGACTTTTTACATTGTGTGGGTACTAGTACAACACTTGGATTGTCCAAGTATGATCCTTTCCTCTCCCTATACAATCATCCCACCTCTTTTTCCAAGCAAGAATTTCCTCAGTTCCTCCCTCCTATCCCCCAAACTAGTCTATTATCCAATGACACAGGACTCCTTGCTACTCCTTGAAAAAGACACTCCTATCTTTAGACTCTGGATATTTTCATTAACTTCCCAATGCCTGGGATACTCTCCCTCCTCATTTCTGCAGCTTGGCTCCCCTGGTTTCCTTCAAGTCCTAGCTAAAATCTTATCTTCTACAAAAAGCTTTTCCTGATCTCCCTTTGATGCTACCGTGTTTCCCTGATAATAAGACCTATCCCGAAAATAAGCCCTCCCCTTACTGTGTAAG
>NW_027186304.1:36982971-37031134 GCF_028583685.1 Petaurus breviceps papuanus | reverse complement strand
GCACGTCCATGGGGCATGGGAGATCTTTAAATCCCATAACCCTTACATTCGGCCCCAAGATCTTTCATGTCCCTTACTTGGCAAAAATACAGTAGGAATAACTGGTGTCAACAAAATTTCACAACAATATAACAAGAATAGCACACAATAAACACAAAAAACCATATTTTAGGGTGAGGCTTGAGCACAAGCTCCCCATCATTCCCCCCACCCCGAACAAATGGGGCCCCAAAATCTTGTGGTAAGGGGTGAAGATCTCTTCTTCTATGGCTACTTGCTGCTGAAATCGGATGTAGAGCTGTCCCTGTCCCAAGGGGTCCCATTTGAGAGGTCAGTTCTTAATATGCTTGATGCCAGGTCCAAGGGTGACACATCACAGTTGCAGACAGGGGGTGACATCCAGCTTAAGCTATCAGGCATCTACAGATGGAGGGTACCAAGCCTGTGGAAACAAATCTAACAAACAAGGTGAACAAACAAAAAATCAAGAAGAAGCAAAGAGACAATAACCAGACTATTGTAGCCTCACTCACGGTAGAATAAATGATTAAAGGGTACAATTTTGTAATCATCTTCTCCAGAATAAACAATAGTTACAGTGTTATCCTTCCCATATGCTATAATCTCTGCAGCCTTTGGAACATCATCTGGCTTCCGTTTTACCCATACTTTAGCTCCTGATTTTATTCTATCAGTAGAACCAAATCCTTCAGTTCCTGTGACAGTTATTTTGGAAGGAGGGTCAGTTTTTACAAGTGGCATTGTTTTACAAGGAACGATAATCACTTGAACTATCCTATCATTCTTGTGAATCTGTATGGGCCCTTCACCTAAATTCTGGAATGTTACAACAATTTCTCCTTGATAATTAGAATCTATTACTCCAGCCAATACATGTATTCCTTGAGCTGCTAATCCTAATTTGGGTAAAATCTGTCCAAAGTGATTTTTAGGGATTCTTATGCATATCCCAGTGGAAATTTTTCTTACTTCTTTCCTGTCCAACCAAAAGTCCTCTAAACAATGTAAATCATACCCCACCGAACCAGGTGGTCCTGGGTACGTGCTGGGACATCTGGCCTCAAGGTCCAATACTCAATATTTGGGATCTTGTGTGTTTGTTGTTTTCTAATTTGCAGATTGGGGGTCATCATTCTGGCTAGAGGTGTACTTCCTCCCAATGGTCTATTATTCAAATTACGCAAAGCCATGAACAAATTATCCTTCCAATGTTGATATGAATTATTGGAACTTAACTTCCTCAACTGTTCTTTCAGTAATCCATTCATTCTTTCAATTAACCCAGATGCTTCTGGATAATATGGAATATGATATATCCATTCTATATTGTTTAGTATACAATACTTCTTCATTTCATTGCCTTTGAAATGTGACCCATTGTCACTTTGAATCTGCATTGGGGTTCCATAATATAGACTTATGAGATCTAGGGTTTTACAAGTGTTTTTCTGGGTTGCATTCTTATAAGGACAAGCTACTAGTACACCTGAATAGGTATCAACACAAGTACATATAAATCTGCATCCTTTATCCAGTGGTAGTGGACCAATATAATCTATTTGCCAGATTTGGGCTGGGACTTTTCCTCTTGCTATCTCTCCAGTTACTACCCGAGGAACAGTTCGCTCCTTTTCCAATTGACGTATATGACATTCTTCTGCTATCTGTTTTAACAGTGAATGAGAGATACTAATACCTCGATCTTGTGCCCACTGGTGTGTGGCCTGGACCCCCAAATGGCCTGCTGTTTGGTGGACCCATTTTGCTAATACCGGATCATCAGTTGTTGTCAAAATAGGAACAATACGTTCAGTAGCAATCTTTGCCAGTCAATCAGCATGAGCATTGTACTCACGTTCTGGTGTGGTGGGGGCCACGTGAGCATCTACATGAAAAACTGACAAGTCAGTGACCAAAGACATGTTCCAGATATCTTCCCATAATTCTTTGCCCCAGACTTGTTTCCCATGAATTTCCCAATTTTCATTTTTCCACATGGGCATCCATGTAGCTAACCCATTAGCTACCGCCCATGAATCAGTGAATATATGACACTGTCCTCCTTGTTCTATTTTGATGGCTTGATATACTGCCATAAGTTCAGCATATTGGCTACTTGCACCTATCCCAGTACTTTCCAAAGTCCTTCTAGTACATGGGTTATAGGCCACTGCTTTCCAATGTCTTTTTTGCCCCAAATATTTTGCTGTCCCATCAGTAAACCATACATGTCTCTTTTGTTCCTCAGTTAATACATCATATCCCTCATTCCATTTTACAGTGGACTGTACCAACTGTTGCTTTGGCTCAGGGGGTGTGTCACTCCTCTCAATTTCTATGTTTGCTATAGATTCATGCAGAGCAGAGACTCCGCTTTTGCCTGTTTTCGCTCTATTTTGAATATACCACTTCCATTTGATTATACTAGCCTCTTGGGCATGTCCAATTCTGTGAGAAGCTGGGGTACTCATTACCCAGGTCATAATTGGGATTCCAGGTCTTAATATCACTTCATGGCCCAGAGTCAGTTGTTCAGTCTCCACCAAAGCCCAATATGCAGCTAACAACTGCTTTTCAAAAGGTTTGTACTGGACTCCAGATGACGGGAGTTTCCTACACCAAAATCCCAAAGGTACATTTCGGCTTTGTTGTTTTTGCCATAAGCTCCAGTTTGCATAATCATCTTGTACAGTCACTTGCAATTCCACTGGACCATTTTGCATGGGCCACAAATCTAGGGCCAATTGTATGGCAGCCTTGGCTTCTTCAAAAGCTTTACTCTGCTCAAGTCCCCAGTCGAATTCATATTTCTTCCGTGTGACTCTATATAAAGGTTTTAAAATCTGTCCCAAATGTGGAATGTGGTGCCTCCAGTATCCAAACAATCCTATGAACTTTTGGGCCTCCTTCTTATTGGTAGGGGTAGGAAAATCCTGAATCTTTTGTCGGGCTCGAGGAAGAATCTCCCTTAGCCCCTTGTTCCATTGTATACCCAAAAACTTCACATTCTGAGCTGGTCCTTGAACCTTTGCAGGGTTAATTTCCCACCCTTTACTTTTCATATGCTCAATTAGAAGGGTCAAACTCCTTTCCACTACTTTCGCATCTTTTCCCTGTATCATGATATCATCAATGTAGTGGGTAAGCTGTACACCAGGTAGCTTTAATTCATCCAACTGTTCAGCCACAATCCTGTGACAAATAGTGGGGCTATGTATGTACCCTTGTGGCAAGCGGGTGAAAGTATATTGTCTACCCTGCCAAGTGAAAGCGAAGTGGTCCCATTGTTTAGGGTCTATTGGGATGGTGAAGAAGGCATTTGCCAAGTCAATAACTGCATACCAAGTCCCATCATATTTCTGGATCCTTTCTATTAAGGTGATGGTATCTGGAACAGCAGCATACAAAGGAGTCACCTTATTCAACTGTCTATAATCCACAGTCATTCTCCATGTCCCATCTGATTTTCTTACTGGCCAGACAGGATTATTCCATCTTGTGGTTGTAGGGACTAACACTCCTGCTTCAACATATTCCTTTATAGTAGTGGCAATTTCATCTTGCCCACCTGGCACACGATACTGTTTTAAAGTAATTACTTCAGAAGGTTCAGGCAAAGTGATTGGGTCCATTTTTAGTTTTCCTACTAAAACTGTGTTAATTCCTATCTTCCTCACAGCAAATTGGTATCTTCCTTCAGGTAAATTCAGAGACATGCCTCTCAATACATCTATTCCAATGATGTATTCAGGAATGGGTACAACAACCACAGCATATTCCTTCTTAGGTAACTGCCCAACTTTCATTGTTATTTTAACCTGTCTGGCTGATATTTCAGCGTCTCCTAGACCTGTGATGGTAATAAGAGTTCCATGTTTAAACTTATCAGGGTTTCCATAGATAAGTGTGGCCTCAGCCCCAGTATCAATCAGTGCCCTAGTCACAGTAGTTGATCCATTCTTCCAATATATTGTTAAACCAATATGGGGTCTGCAATCTCTTCTGCATATTTCTTTTATCTGGGCTGGGGCTTGGCCTATCTCCTATTCCCCCTGAAGGTGGGGCAAACTTGGATACAAAGATTCAGATTCAGAAATACCTGCGGGGGTGGTTCCTGCTTCCCTGTTCATTCTAATGCTAAGTACCTTTTCTTGGTACAGCTTATGCAGCTCTTCAGTTGGAATACCATCTATTCTTCTAAAGTCCACCCCAGCTCTTAATAGAGTAGTAAACAATTCCCTTCTTGTGGGTCTATTTTGTCTCTGAATCCTCTGGCTGTTTACTCTTCTCTCTCGAGGCAATTTGTCTTTTTCCCATTCCCCTAAATCGCTTAATTGTGAAATCTTATCCAGCACCTCTGAAAGAGGGTGCCCTATTTCTCCAATTAACAGAGTCAGAATTAGGTGCTTATATGCAGGAGGAGCCGTCTTCACTATGATATTTCTATGAGGAACTCCTAGGGGGGTATCATAATATGCATTTGCATCTCCAATCAGGAAAGCAGTTTTCATTACCTCCTCCTTTAATTTTCTCATACAGTCTCTAAGTGAGTACCAGGGTCTGTCTCCCCTAGGCCATATAGATTCAGTTGGATATTGCTTTTTGCAACCTTCTGCAGCTAAAGCTAGAAGATTCGTTTTGTTATTTCCTCCTTGCATATGGTGATCCCTAAAAGCCTGGTGTACAAAAGGATTCTGACTGATACTTATGAATTTTAAACAGTCCTCATTGTCCAGTGTTATTCCTCCTGCGCCTTCATCAGTGATTCTTACTATCCAAGACACTAAAGACTCCCCCATTCTTTGGGTAAATCTACTCAATATATCAGTGATCTCCTGTTGAGTGAAATCCTCAATTATCTCCCTGGACTCTGTTTTGCCTCGGTGGTTCTCCTGTCTTCTTCTTCGTATGGGGAGAGCTTCTACATTAGAAGACTCCTCATCTAACCTTGCTCCATTCTCCTCACACACATTCTCCTGGAAGCTGTCAGGGCAACTCTGCCCAGCCTGTACAAAAGCTGCATGCACATTCCTTCTGCTAGTTTTTTGCTTCCTTTTAGCTACATGAACAGTAGCTTGCTCCTGGACCACATGAGTCCCTCCAGTTTGCTCTTCTGAGTACTGTGACACAGAAGAATCCTCAGGCAAACCAGCTGACTCCCTAGCCATCCTAGCTCTTTCCTTCAGTAGCTTATCCCTACTTTTACACATAAGGCGATAACTTGTTAGCAGCACCCAGCCTCTCCTGCACACTCCTGCCAGTTCTTTGCCTGGTTCTATGGGTATTGCTTTCAAACATCTTTCCAAATCTCCAGGTTCTCCCTCTTTTAGCCTTGGTTCCCAGTTTTCACAGGGCCCTGTGCTTTTAGCCCATTCTCTGGCTAGAGAGGAATAAGGCAAATCCTCCCATCCTGGAATAGCCATTTCTCCCTCTAAAGCCCCACTGCTTCCAAATAGAGGCCTGACATTTTGTGATCCCATCCTGGTCGCCAAATGTATCAGCAATGCCATATTCACAATGCCTATAGAGATTACAAATATGCTGATATAATTATCCATCACAAAATACATCAGGTTTGCCATTTGGGGAAATAAACTAGAAAATTTATTAAGATACCAAAAGACTGAGTCCCAAAACCAGAAAGTGAAAGCCATCAGAGTAGTTATGACATTGGCACAGGTAGATAAAGTAGAAAGCACCCACATTTTCAAGCCTTTAAAACAGAACAGGCTACCTCAGGCAAAGGTCCTCCTCTCCCCACTTACAGCAACCACCCAGCGTCCTGGAAGCGGGCTCCCAGCAGCTCCGGCCCCTGACAGTCCTCAGCAGGAGTCCTTAGCAGAAAGTCCTGCTCCCAGCAGCTCCGGCTGCTGGCAGTGCTCCGCAGGGGTCCTAACTCAAAAAAAAAAAAAAAGGCAACCGCCGCCAACTGCCAACCGCAGGACCGTTAGCTCGGCTTTTCACTTTCTCTTGCTCTGCTATGTCAGCACGTCCATGGGGCATGGGAGATCTTTAAATCCCATAACCCTTACACATGCATAAGAGATTATTGGAGAAAGTCTGTAAGGCTGCGTTTTGCTCTACCAAATCAAGTGCTATTTTGTAACTGCCAAAGTGTGATTTTATATTGTCTGTACTTTTCAGTTAATAGTCTGACTGTGAAATTGTGGTCTGATATTGAAACTTTTTTTGCAAAAACATGCCTGTTTCCTTCAGATATTTTTATTAAATATATACTTGATACATGTCTAGATCATGTCCATAAAGATAGGAAATAGGCCTGAGTTGATAATTATTGTCAATAACAAGAGAATATTAATCTCCTCCAGGTAATAATTTAATCCATGGCTTTTTCTATTCCTTTGATATTTTCCCCTTGTAGACTTAATTCCCCAACTTTTAAAGATTGTATTGCTTCTGGCATGGACTTGGTCTGGTCCAGCTGTTCTTCCTAATATGATCTTCTTAATGACCATTTCATCTTTTCTTGAATAGCCTTCTATAGTGTTAGAGAACAGATCTGGTGCCGCGACTAAATTAAATCATTATTTAATTTAGAAATGTTGACAAATTTGTTTTATTTTCCACCCTTTATTGGCCTCCTTCCAGTTTCATCAGTGAGTGTTCTTGTCATCGCATGGCTTGGTTGAGTCTCAGGCCCAGCATTGTGTAGACTCTTACAGCCTTCTTACATCTTACTCCCCTCCACATACTCTACAATCCAGTGACACTGGCCTCCTTGCTGTTCCTCACAAAAGATACTCCATCTCCATGAAAGAGATAAGAATCATGGGCAGACATAGCCTTCAACTCTGCATCTTTTGATTGGTTTGACTTCTGCTCGATGACTGAATTGTTTGGCTTTTTAGTAGGAGTTTTGCCTAACCAAGAAAAGCCCTATATCGTACAATAATGAGACAAAACATAAGGGATGTTGAGAGTGATAGTTTTCCTTTCCTTAATCAAGCAGTGTGTAGATATCCTGGTGTCATTACAACAAATGGCCTGCCTTCATTTGTGAACCAGGGCAAAATTAGATTGAATGCATTCCGTGGTGGATTCATCAAAGCATCCAGTTTTCCATTTGGTCCAAGGAAACATTCCAGTTTTATAATCCCCAGACCACTTATCTTTATTATTCTCATAATCTTGGCAATTGAAGAACATGATATAAAGTTCATTTTGTAGATGATCATTCGGTTGGCTAGCATATGGTCTGTAAGAAAGACTGACAGATACTGGTACCCTTCTGGGTGGTATAAGGTTTTGTTTTCATTCTTACATTTTTATTTGGTGCAGAGATGCTATGGTGATTGTAACCTTAGAAATCTGCCTATAAACAAATAAATCAATAGATACAGCCCAGGGTAACAACACTTTTGCATATAGTACTTCAGCACCTAGGATGATTATTTGAATAACTTTGATTTCAGCTTATTACCTTTTTGCCATCTCGTCAGAATTTGCCTAAATAAAGCAGGGAACATGTACATACCTTCCACTTGGTTTTTCTTTTTTTGGAAGCCTTGTAAATTGAGATGACAACTAAAACCTGGTGTCAAGCACCTGAGGGGCTAACTGAGATGATTATGGCTTGGCATGGATCTTAAGAAGTTTTCCTTTTTTCCTATAAATTAGGTGTTTTGAGATCTTTGCCAGGAAATAGATACAACCTTTCCACTATATCAAACACAGATTAAACTCTTGTCTACAAGTTTTTCTAAGTAGGCCATTCATTATTTTGACACTCTATACCTGTTTTCTTATATGAAGCAGACAGAAATTTCATCATTTAATTTTTATTTTACTCTACTTTGCAATGAATATTTCCATTATCTTTAATGGGATTTCATTGCTGTTCTTTCTTAAAAATATTATAAAAACCAATGATAACAAAACCAAAGATAGATAGTCCAGTTTAACATTGAATCTCAGCTCACTATTACTTCTGTTTGATGAGCCCACCCACTAAGAAGTTAATGTTCTTGCCAGGAAACTTGTGGAACATCTGCCTAACATTTACTGCCGAGCCACAAGCTTTCTGGGTTTTCCTATGTAAAGAGAGAAACCTATGGCAGAGGATCACCCTAGGCTGTTTTTGAATTAATGACAGTGGTGTTGTCAAGGCTTCCTTGCTGTAATGCCTGTCAACACCTTCTTCCTTGCAGGCACTAATTCTAGATGGTGAGATACTATTTAGACTAAGCTCTATCAAGGGTTCTTTCAGTGTTTGGGAGGCATTATGATAATTTTATTAAGAGAAAATTTCTCTTTATTAAATCCAAGGGGACAAAACTAACCTTGGTTGTAGTGATGAAGAATGCAGCCATCAGAAGAAGCTGGTCTCTTGCTAATAAACACGTCTGATACTAGCGAATTAAACTCTGCCATCCAATTCTCTGGCCCCCAATACCTAAGTCTTAATTTAGATACTCCACTAATTCTTGTGGATGCTGACCACCATCTTCTTCCCATGGGAATTATACCAAAACTAACCAGGGGATTTCAATATACTTACTCCTCAATCTTTAACTAATTTCTCCTTCTTGTCTAGCTCCACTGCCAATTAAACTTAGGCTTGAGTTCAGTGAATATTGTTTGAGGGCTTGTTAGAACTTCAATAAAGGTAAATATACTAGCAGCAGTTTGGGGATCTCTTTTGTTATGGAGAGGCAATATAGTATGACAAAAAAACCACTGATTTTCGAAAGAGAAAATTGTACCTAAGTTATAACTCTGAACTACTTAACTCATTTCATCAAGGCAAGTAATTTAACTTTGAGCCTCAGGACCCTCCTCTGTAAAATGGAGATAATAAAATCAGTACTACAAAATGCTTTATAAGCATTAAAGAATTACATAAATGTTGGTTATTCATATTGAAACCTGTGTCATATTCTAATTAATTTCTAAATTCATTAGTAAACTTATACAACTATTTTGTCAAAGGAATGACTGTCATTTAAGGTTTTAGATTATAGAAACCATTGATTCCATTTTTGATGAACAACCTTATGGGGGGATGCTCATTCATTAAAAATTTTATTAAATGCCTACTATTTGCAAAGCACCATGCTAGATGATGGGGAAGACACAAAGGTCATTAAGAAAGACAGTCCCTATCCTCATACAAGGTAATTGTGAAGGTAATATAACACATTGAAAACATGCAATTTACTTTGGTGGAATTGTGACTCAATTGATATGGCTATTCCCTTCATCAATACAAATCAAAACTCTTACAGGTATAATACCTTCTGGTGATTCAAAGCCATATCTTTCCATAAGTCCTCTTTGGATTTTGGAGGCCTTTCTCTCCTTTTATACCTTGGAGTTACCAATTCATTACTTCATCTTTCTGTTGTCTCTCATTCTCATTACATAGTAACAATACAATATTTGTATAGCGCTTTGTTGTCTACAAAATGTTTTCCTTACAATAATCCTTTGAGATAGTCATCTCAAATACTGCATGATTGTCTTCATTTTATGAATGAGGTTCAAAGAGGTCAGGTGATTTGTCTATGCATGTACCATTTGTAAATGTCAGACCCAGGATTTGAACCTAGATTTCTTGACACTAAGGACAGTGCTCTTTCTACTATATACAATGAGTTTATCTCTTTTTCCAGTCATATGTAACCCAAATTATATCACTTCTGGAACATTAATCATTGCTAGCAACATTCTGTAATCTATTTACTTTCAACATGAGTCTTTCAGTAGCACTTTGGGTGACTTGAAATTTCACTTCTAATTTTGTTATTTGCCACCAAGATATCACAGGGAGAATATTAATGCTAAAGAGTTGTGCTTTTGTTGCAGTGAACAATTTTATATAATTGGAAGTGCTGCATAGTGTCACAAATGTGAGGCTACCTTATACCCTCCCCTACTTCATTCTGGACCTGGTTAATTATCCAACTTAGTGCCTGTCCTAGATCTATGGGTAGATTAACTCAATAAGTTGCCTGGACAGGCATGCCATAATCTGGAAAGCAGGAATTTTTTATCCACTTAATTTTTACAGTTTGGCTAGTCAGACTAAATATTATTATGGATTTCACCAAGGTGGTTTTGCAGTATTTTAGGGCCAATACAAGTAGTACAATTATCTATGAGTAGAAACATTTGGAGACTCACTATCAGGGTAGGAATTCTTGTTTGTACTATGCAGAGGGCATTTTACATAGCATGGATGGTTGGAAAAAAGTTAACTTCATAGAGTTTGTTATAACTTTAATTAGGGGAATGATATGTTTTCTCTCATCTCTTTTTTAGGAGAACCTTTAAGGTTTCATCTTGCTCTATTGACTCACATGCACTTTTAAAATTAAAAAAAGCAAAGCAAAGGAATATTATCTACTTCATAGGTTTGATGTGAAGCTGAAATGAGATGGAATGTCATGTGATTCATAAATCTTAAACACTACATAAATAAATCTAATATATTATTTTCATACCTTTCAGCCACTTGTATCATAAGTTATTTGTTATAGAAAATTATATATTCTTTGCCCATTTTTTAAATTGATGGTATCTTTTTCATGGCCTCTGTTAATATATTGTATCACTGGCCTAGAGCTTTCTCTATCCATATTTAAGCTATGATTAAAAAATAAAAATACTATACATATCCATTATCTTCTTAGCCTGCTGTTTACTTCCCCAAGTTTCCTTTCTAATGTGAACTCCATAATTTCAATTTGTAGTAGTGATGAAAGTACCACCTATGTTCCCACAATTTTTACTTTTTCATTTTGAACTTTGTAATCCATAGCAATTTATTCATTTATTTTCTGAGGAATACAAAGTTTAACTTTATTGATTCCCTTATGGTTTCTCTTTCATATTTACCTTTTTATGCTTCTCTTGGATCTTGTGTTTGAATGTCAGATTTTCAATTCAGCTCTGGTTTTTTGTTTTCATCAGGAATGCTTGTAAGTCCTCTATTTCATTAAATATCTATTCCCTTTCCCTGTAGGATTATACTCAGTTTTTCTGGGTAGATTATTCTTGGTTATAATCCTAGCTCCGTTGCTTTCTGAAATATAATAATCTAAGCCTTTGACTTCTTTAATGTGGAAACTGCTAAATCTTGTGTGATCCTGACTGTGGCTCTACAAAATTTGAATTGTCTCATTCTGGATTGAATATATGCTTACAATATTTTCACTGTGACCAGGAAGCTCTGGAATTTGTCTATAATATTCCTGGGAGTTTTAAATTTGGGATCTCTTTCAGGAGGCGAATAGTGAATTTTTTCAGATTCTATTTTACCTTCTGGATCTAAGATACCCATGCAGTTTCCCTTGATAGTTTCTTGAAATAAGTTGGCTAGGGTTTTTTTTTTTTTAAATCACAGCTTTCAGGCAGTCCAATAATTTTTTATATTATCTCTCCTTGATCTATTTTCCAAGTCAGTTGTTTTCTTAATGAGATATTTCACAGTTTCTTCTATTTTTCCCATTCTTTTGACTTTGTTTTATTGTTTCTTGATGTCTCATGGAGTCATTAGCTTCCACTTGCCCAGTTCTAATTTTTAAGGAATTATTTTCCTCAGTGAATTTTAGTACTAGGTTTTTTCATTAGGTCAATTCTGCTTTTCAAGGAGTTCTTTTTTTCAGAGAATTTTGTGACTCTTTTACCATTAGGTGAATTTTGTTTTTTGAGGTGTTATTTTCTTCAGCATTTTTTGTCTTTCATACCAAGCTATGAATTCTATTTTCATAATTTTCTTGCATCACTCTCATACTCTGTTTCTGTTTACATGTAATCTCTCCAGATGATGCAAGGTCACTGCCTAGGCATATCCATCTCGAGGTTACTCTTCAGGAACCTCCTGACTCCTGTGGCTACTGTCACTAGCTCTGATGGACTCCGCTACAGACTGGTCACTGTTAGGACCTCTGATGGAACCTTTGGGACTCCTGATGTAGCACAGTCATCTGGGAGCGGGGTAGGGCAGAAGTGGGAGGAAAGAGACAGAGACAGATAAATAGAGTCAGAGATAGATAAAGGAACAAAAAGAGACAAAGACAGAGAGGGACACAGAGAAAGAGAGAGAGACAAAGAGAGACATAAATAAACAGAGATAGATGAAGGAACAAAGAGAAATAGATACAGAGAGAGGAGAGAGAGACATACAGACACAGAGACACACAGAGCCAAGCAATTACCATTTAGTGGCTTGGCTGGAGATCTTCCGCTACTAGTTTGGCCTGACATTAGATCATACTCCTCAGGAAGGGCTGGTCCAGGAGCATTTAAATTTTTTTTTTTTTTGCCAATCACAAGATGCTCTCAGTATGGTAGCATTTATTTTTATCCAGTGATCAAAGTACTTTATTCTCCTCAAATTGATCAAGGACTTGTTTGTAGCTAATTACTTTGGATTGATTCAATTAAGCTGTCTAGGTTTATGACTGCGTCAGTTGGAGTTGTAGTGAAATCCTTACGCTTATATAAATCCATATATGTGAATGTATGTATATATACATATATGTATGAATACACATGTATTTATGTGTGTATGTTTATACATGCTGTTTTCCTTGATAAACTGTTAGCTCCTCGAACTCAGGAAGTGTTTCATTTTTGTCTTTATATCTACAATGCATATCACAGTGTCTGGCATATAATAGGCATTAATAAAGGCTTGTTGTTTAATGGATTTTTTTTGGAGGGCAACTGGGGTTAAGTGATTTACCCAAGGTCACACAGCTAGTAAGTGTTAAGTATCTAAGGCCGAATTTGGACTCAGGTCCTCCTGACTTCAGGGCCAGTGCTCTATTCACTGCCCACCTAGCTGATTAATGGATTTTTTTAAACCTGGTTGACAAGTAGCTGCCTTACTGCCCCTAAGCAATGAGTCACCAACTCATGCCATTTGCCTTTTTTTCTTTCTCTATTACTGGATGACCTCTCACCTGAAAATACTTGTGGATCTGCCTCATCATGCCTTTGAGAACAATAAACTGCTTCCTCTACAGATGATCCTGTTCCTCCCATTATTTCTCCTCCACCCCCATTCTTATACCTAATAGATGATGTAGCCCTAGATGTTCAGTGGATTGACTTCTCTTCCCTTTCTGGCTTACCTTATTTTGCCTTCCCATCTTCTGACAGAAGCATACTTTGCTCTGTCCACATCAATCCTTTTTTCTTCTTTGTTTTGTCCTTCCATTCTTTCATGGAACACTTTATTCTCTCTGGTAACCTGGAAAGTAGAAATCAATGCTTCAACTCTTTCACTCATATCTCTAGGACACAGACCAACTTAAACATTGGGCATGCATAGGCGTTATATACTAGCAAAACAAAGTATGATCTCTTTTCCCTCCATGTTCCCTTAAAACAAAATATCTCCTCTTTAGCACATCACTTGTCTTACCCTTGTTACCAGCTGCTGTAGCAAACTGCTTATAGGAAACCTTGTTTCATTGTATTAGTGCCCTGTAGACACTTCCTTGATCACTAGACTCTATTCCCACATAAGGGTCAAGGCTTAATTGATGCAGCAGGCAAGGCACAAATGTTTAAGGTACTAGGACAGAAGATTGAATCTCATGGTTTAAGGAGGTCTATCTACTTTGTTTCCCTTTGCTGCTATTCTCCCAATACTTCCCTTTATTTCCTTAGAGGATAGGTTTTGCTCTTCCTCACTTGTGGGGTGAGGCTTAATTTATTTGTTTTGAGGCAGGGAAATCAGATTACACAAGGGACTGGGACAAGAGATGAAATTCCTTTACTTGTTGAGACCCAAGTATTTAGTGAAGTCCATGTACCCACCGAGATCTACCTGTTTCACTCACCTTGCTGCTGTTGTCCATACTCTTCTATTTCCTCTGAAACTAGAATTCCTGTGTGTGGGAGCTAGGGGAAGAAAGGATAGATAGATAAAGGAACAAAGGGAAATAGACACAGAGAGAGGAAAGACAGACACACAAACAGACAGAGACACAGAGACACAAAGAGTCAAGCCATTCCCATGTAGCAGCTTGGCTGGAGTTTCTCCACTATTAGTTTGGCCTGACGTTGGATTGTACTCCTTAAGAGTGACTTCAGACTTTATACGATGGTCTAGGAGCATTCTCATTTTTTTCCCCAATCATTTCATAGTCAGAACCAACTTTGGTGAAGGAATGAGTTGAGCAAGCAGCTAGAGCCTTCAGAGGACCACACCAAATCAGACTAGTGAGCTGTTGCCCTTTGCCCTCTGCCAGCAGATGTTGCTTTCCTGGCTTGGGGCAGCTTCTGAGCATACCCAGCAGAGAGGAAATCTTAATTTGTCTGACAAAAGCAGATAAAAAAGACACAGAACAAAACAACAAGCACACAAGCTGGAAACATTTAAGATACAAGGATGTAAAGCCCTAGCCAACGATCCTTCGCTCTCCACACACCTTATTTCTCCTTGCAATTACTGTCTGGATACTTCTCTTTATTTGCCTAGATTCTAGGGCTAGGCTCTCCCCTGCCCTGGACATTGGCTATGATGGAGACAACCGAGACGACTCATTTATTGACCTCCTAGAGGGAAACCTGAGAGTCTTCCTTCCATATAGCTGCATCTTCTTTATGCTTTCTGGTTACTTTCATGAGAATATCAATAAGGGTTTGCTTCCTCTAATAGTATATAAACTCACTGATCATAGGACAAAGATTACAGGAAAAGGAAAAAGACCAATATATACAAAAATATTTATAGCAGTTCTTTTTGTTTGCTTGGGGGCAAAGAACAGAAAACTAAGAGCATGACTAGCAATTGAGGAATGACTGAACAAATTGTGGTGTATGAATGTAATGGAATACTGTTGTGCTATGAAAAATTATGAAAGGGACTTTTCCAGAGAAACCTGGGTAAACTTACATGAACTGATAGTGAACGAAGGGAGAAGAATCAGAATAACAATTTAACCAATAACAATATTTAAAAAACAAACAATTTTGAAAGACTTACGAAATTTGATCAATGCAGTGGACAATTATAGTTTCCAGTAACCAATGATGAAGCATGTTTCCCACCTCCTGACAGAGAGGTAATGAACTTAAAATACAGAATGAAGCACATTTTAAAACATAGTCAATATGTGAATTTGTTTTGCTTGACTATACAATTTGTTACAAGGATTTTCTTTTTCTTTTTTATAGTTCAGGTGTGAAGGAGAAGTAAAAGAGAAATTAAATACCTATTAATTGAACAATAAAATAATATAAAACATTTTTACTCCATAGGAAGCAAGGAAAATGACTAATAACTTTTAGAGATTCCTGGTAGCCCTAAAAGGGCACAGAAAATTGCGTAAATTTCATTAGTTGCTGTAACCAAAATATTGTCCTGGTGCCTAGTCTTTTGGTAATGAACTTCTTCATACTGATCCTCAGATAACAGAGGCATAATAATTTGCATTTATAAGGTTCTTTAAGGATGTTAGAATCATAGATTCAGAGCTGGGAGAGACCTCAGATGCTCACTTTTTTCATTTTGTAGATAAGGAAATAAAGACTCAGATAAGTTTAGTACCTTACCCAGGGTCACTCTGCTAGTAAAATAACTCTCAAGTTCTGTCTGAAGAACTTTGAAATTAATTGTGAGACATGGGAACCATTGACACAGGACTACCCAGCATGGCACGCCCACATCTAAGAAGGGTCTATACTCAAGAGCAAAGCAGAACTGCAATAGCTGAAAAGAATCATGAGGTGTGCGCATTTAGAGACCTCCCTACTCCAAATGTTCACATGGACTATTTTGCCCAACATGTGGTGGAGCCTTCCACGCTCTTATTGGTCTGAGTAACCATAGTCAGACATGCTGTTCCTAGACCCCAACATAGTGATGCCATTTTTGTCCTTTTTGAGCATGAAGGAAAACAACCAAGATCATAGATAGAACTTGAACCAAGTCTCCCTAATTCTGAGTATAGTAGAGATATCATACTGAATAACTAACTACCAGGTCAGGGGTTCTTTGTTTTTTTGTGTCATGGACCCCATTAGAAATTTGGTAAAGCCTAATTCTATCGTGGTGTGTTACCAACATTCATGATTGAGGGAAGTGCTAAATTTCATTTAGTAGTTAGTGAAACTAAAACTGCCATTTTTCCTCCATCCAATTTCATGGATCTCCTAAAATCTATCCATTGTTGTGGTCCATGATCATGAATTCTGGCATTAGACCAAAGTGTTTTCTTCACAACAATACTGTGTAATAGAGAGTACAAATATTCTTAATGCCATTTACTTATGAGGAAACTAAGTCACTGACAAGGTTACAGATTTGCTTATGCTCCTAAAGCAAGTGTTGAAATCAAATGCAGGATATAGATGTAGGTGTCCTGATGCTAAAGCGAACACAATCCAGTGTGCCAGGTGGACTCTCAATAGTCTTTGCCTGGGGTCAAATCCAAAGCCTTTCCAATTTGGTTTAACTTGTCTGAGCTGGCTTTCTTTTGCCATAGCTGTTGAAAAGTCAGGGCCACCTTGATGATATGATGAGGAATTAGAAGAGGAATTTTGTGGAGGAAATTTTCTATATTATCTACAATAATTGTAATAATAGCTTTAGAACATAATGTGAGAACACAGGAGAGGTACAAGATACTATATGAAGTCAGAAGAAAGCAATATCATTACTAACTAACAGGATCATGGAAGACTTCATGGAAGAGATAATATTTGAGTTGGATCTTGAAAATAGAGGAGAGGGCATCCTAGGCTCAGGGAAACTGGAAAGTAGGAGCCATGTACAAGGGATAGTGAACAGAATCAAAGAAAGGGACATCCATCAGTCATGTCGTCCAACCCATCACCTCACAACTGACCAAACCAGTGTTCATGCAACCTCTGCTTGAAGACCTCCATTGAGGGAACACTACCAGCTTCTGAAGCAGCCCATTATACTTTTGGGAAATTCTAATTCTTAAGAAGATTTTCCTTACATGAAACATAAATTTGTCTCTTTGAAACTTCCACCTTCTGCTGCTGGGGGAAAAAGATAACAAAACTAGTTCTTCTTTCATATGACAACCTTTCAAGTAATTGAAGAAAGATTTACTGTCTCCTCCTACTTACCCCTCCAGTTTTTTTCTTTAGACTAAATATTTCAAGGTCCCTCAATTATTGCACATATGGCATAAATGAACTTAAAGTTCAGTCACTTTCCTCTGCATATTCTATAGCTTTTAGGCCATTTTGACAGGAGTGGGCTACAGTATTGTGAGATTATATGGCATGGTGGACAGAACACTGGACCTGGAGTCAGGAAGAACTGAGTTCAAATCCTGTCTCAAACACTTAACTACCTGTGTGACCCTGCGCAAGTCACTTAACCTCTATGTCAGTTTCCTTATTTGTAAAATGGTAATAAGTAGCACCTACTTCTGAGGGTTATTGTGAAAGTAAAATGAGATAATATGTTGAAATCACTTTTCAAGCCTTTAAAATGCTATATAAATGAGATACTATTATTACTATTAAATAAGACTGGAAAGTTAGAGAGTTATAATTGTTGAAGCAGTGACCACAGTGATGTAGCATGGCTTCATCATGAAGATGCTACATTAGACTAGGGTCCTTTTCTTTCTTGACAAGGTTACTAGACAAGTATAGACAAGGAAACTCTGTAAATGGAGTTTACTTAGATTTTAGTTGCGTATTTAATGAAGTCTCTCATACTATTCCCATGGAGAGATATGAGCTAAATGATGATGCAAGTTGAGTGAATTTGGAATTGGATGAATGACCAGATCTAAGGAATAGTCAATAATAGTTTCATAACATATTGAAAAGAAGTTCCTAGTGCAATGGCCTAGTAATATGTATGTGCTTGGCCCTTTGCTAATATTTTAATAAGTGATTTGGATAAAGGAATAGATGGCATGGCTATCAAATTTGTAGATGCTATGAAGCTGGGCAGAATAGCTGATCCACTATGGTGACAGCCTACTTCAAATAGATCTTGACAGGCCAGAACATTGTAGTAATATGAAATTTTAGAAGGAAATATGTAAAGTCTTGCACTTTGATTCAAAAATCAACTTTACAAGATGCTAGGTGGCAGTTTATCTGGAAAAAGACCTGAGGTCTTTAGTAGACTGTTTTTAAGTTGTTTTCAGTTATGTCCAACAATTCATGAGCTCATTTAGGATTTTCTTGGCAAAAATATTGGAGTGGCTTGCCATTTCCTTCTCCAGCTCATTTTACATATGAGGAACTAGAAGAAACAGGGCTAAGTGATTTGCACAGGGTCACACAACTAGGAAGTGTCTGAGACTAGATTTGAATTCATGAAGATGAATCTTCCTGATTGAAAACTCAGTGCTCAACCCTCTTGTAACCTAGTTACCATTGTAGACTACAAAGTCACTATGAAGCAACAGTGTGATTTGGCAGCCAAGAAAGCCAATGTGATGTTAAGCTACAGTAAAAGAGATAAAGAATCTTGGACTAGAGAGATCCTCACCCTGATCTTCACCTCTGCTCTGGTATGATAACATCTGGAATATCTGTCAATTCCATATGAAGACTGCTTGAAGGAACTGGAAATGTTTAACTTAGGAAAAATGGAATGGGTTATGTGACCTTGGATCTCTGAAGTTCTGCCCAGATTCTGTGAATTAGAGCTATCCAAAAATGGAAGGGACTCCCCAAGAGAGAATGATTTCTCCTTCCTGGAGAATTTCTTGGATGATCATTTGTTGGGTAATGAAATGGGTTTTTTGTTGTGGTGGTTGTTCAGGTATAGGCTGAACTAGAGAGCCTCTTGGGTCCCTCCCAATGCTGATATTCTGTGATTAGAGATGACTATCAGTTAGAGGACTGTTGAAATAATCCATTTGGGTTGTAATGAAGGTCTGTATTGGGTGGTGGCTGTTCTTAATGGAGCAGAGTTATACTGGCACAACTGTAAACATAATACCCTTTTCTTTCATTGCTATTAAGGCACCATAGACAAAGATATATGCTGCTGGAATGAGATGAAGAGCAGTGAGGTGGAACAGTGTATAGAGTACCAAGCCTGGAATCAGGAAAACTCATCTTCCTGAGTTCAAATCTGGCCTCAGACACTTACTAGCTGTGTGACCCTGGGAAAGTCACTTAACCCTGTTTGCCTCAGTGTCCTCATCTCTAAAATAAGCTGGAGAAGCAAGTGGCAAACCACTCCAGTGAGTTTGCCAAGAAAACCACAAATGTAGTCACAAAGAGTAGGACACATCTGAAAATGACTCGGCAACGGTTCCTTCATCTCTGTCTTCCATCTTAATGACTTTGCATAGACCCAATCTCTCTTTGTGGCCACTTCTTAGAATCCCTACCTTCCTTCAAAGCTATGCTAAGGTGCTCTTCCCTTCACGAAGATCTATCTCCTTACCCTTATTTGCTAGTATCACCCCCCAGTTATATTGTATCTGTTTTTGTGAAATTTGTACACACACACACACACACACACACACAACAGTGTCTAGCACACAATAGGCCTAATAAATGCTCACCAACTGATTGACTGATTGGTTGAACTCTCCTATAAAGGCTGACCGTTTCAACAGGTCAACATATTCTTTATGATCAAGCAATGACAATTTCCTCAGGAGACCTCTACCTCAAAGCTATTATATATTAATACTAAGGCTTTCTTCCAAAGGAAAAACTGGATCACCTAAGGAAACCTTTTCAGCTCAGTCACAGGTAATCTTATCAAAACAGCAACAACACAAAGGCATAAAGAAACACCTTCCCCCTCCTGTACAGCCATTTACTTCACAAGTGTTGAAGGAAATGAAAATACCCTAGGCATTACTTTCCTAATGGAGCTCTGCTTTTTGGAAATGGAAATTACCTATAGTTAAGAATGTAATTGCTGGTCACCTCCTCCCTAGGGGCTCCCCCAAGGAAGTGGATGTTTAAAACAATTGACACCAGTGTGACTGACAATGTTATTCTTTCAGTTTTGGTCCCTGGGGCACCCTTTTCAGGAAGGACTTGAGAAGACCTCTTGTGTGGAGACTGATGAATCTGATTTCATTGCCAAATTACTCCAAAGCAATCTAGCCAAATAGGGTTTTCACCATGAATTCTGTCACCACCATATGTCCTCTGAACAACTCCAGTGGGATGGGGGACAAGGTATACAATTGGCTCCTTTCAAACCTAGCTCCTCACTGTAAAATTCAGGATGCACTCATTCACGCCTAGGCAAATCCAGCCATCAATCTGGCCTGCCCAAGGCAGCTGTAGGCTGAAGGAATGCAAGGGCTTGCAGCAACAGAGACATTGGAAAAATGGGGAGGTGTGGGCAGAATGCTTGCCGTGCCTCTCTTGCCAGTGTTCAGCAACACGTTAATGTCATCTTGTCTGGCAGGAGATCCTGAAGGGTCTGACTCTGCCACTTGTCCTTGCTCTACAACCCCAGTTCATTATTTGATATTACTTGACTGCACCCAGTAATGGGAAATATTCTCTTCCTTCTTCAATGGTCATCAGATTCATGAATAAACTACTAAGCAAATATTGAAATGATAAAAAACAACAACAAATGAATGATTTGAAAAAGTTATTTTTTAATTGAAAAACTATTAGAAAAGGTTTTATTCTAGTAGGTAGAGATATTCAATCATTAAACAAGCTTTAATTAAGTGCTTGTGGTATATATATATATATTATACTAGGCACTGGAGAAAGACAAAAATGAAACAGTTCTTGTGCTAAAAAAACATTCTATGGTGACCTGGGGTGGAGCCAAGATGGCGGGGTAAAAACAGGACCTCTGTGGTTCTGGCTTCTGCCTCCTCCAATACATGTAGAAAATGACTAAACAAATTCTAGAGCTACAGAACCCACAAAGTGACAGAGAGAAACAAATCTCCCACTGAAGGCAGCCCAGAAGGAAGGGTCTATCACACTGGGCTGGGAGCCAAGCACAGTCCCATAAGAGCCACCTGGTTCTAGCCCCAGGGCGGCCCTGACCAGCGGTGGCCAGAATAGACTTCATAAGAGTGAGTCACCAGCAGTTGTTGTGGTTTCCAGACTTCTCAACCCATACATGCCAAAAAGAAAGTAAAAGGTCCATCAGGAACTCTGTTGAAACTGGATGGAGAAGACCATGGTATGACCCCTGGCCCTGGGGCGAGAAGTGGCCGGAGGTGCATGGCTACCTCCAGAGCTCCTGGACTGCAGATCATAGGGGGAACCAAGCGACCATTCAGAGGGTAATCGCTCTTGCTTTGACCTGCTTGGATCTGTATTGCGGTCTTGAGTGGTGGTCCTGGGGTATGTGGCCAGTGTGCCAGAGCTTGTGGGGGCTTCAGAGAAGGTGCCCTCCTAATAGCTCTGGCAGCTGTGAAAACCCCAGAGATTTGGGACACAGCTCTCTACAATCTGGAAGCAAAGTTCTACTGTGGCAAAGAGCTCAAGAGCCAAGTAATTGGTTGGCAATATGAGCAAGCAGAGGAAGCACAAACAGACCATGGAATCCTTTTTGGGGGACAAAAAGGATCAAAACATGGAACGGGAGGAAGACAATGAAGTCAGGACCCCTGCATCAAAAGCTTCCATGAAAAATATAAGTTGGTTACAGACCATGGAGGAGCTCAAGAAGGATTTTGAAAATCAAGTAAAAGAAGTGGAGGAAAAATTGGGAAGAGAAATGAGAATGATGTAAGAAAATCATGAAAAGCGAATCAACATCCTCTTAAAGGAGACCCCCCAAAATACTGAAGAAAATAGCACCTTAATAGACTAACCCAAATGGCAAAAAAGGCCCAAAAAAGCCAGTGAGGAGAAGAATGCCTTAAAAAGCCAAATTTGCCAGATGGAAAAGGAATTTCAAAAGCTCACTGAAGAGAAAAACATTCTATGGGGGGAGGAGTGGGGGAGTGAAAGGGCAAAAATACAGACATAGACAAAATATATAAAAAAGTAAATATAAAGACAATTTGAGGAAGGAGAAGCACTAGTATCTGGGGCAATTGCAAAAGACCTATACAGGCAAAAGACATATACATACATATGTATATATATATATGCATAGATACAAATGTATTCTATATTAAATAATGTGATAATAATAACACATTTATATAGCATATACCTACGTTGTGCTTGGAACTATGCTAAGCACTACAAATATTATTTCATTTGATTTTCACAGCAACCCTGGGAGATAGGTGGTGTTATTATCCCCATTTTATAGATGAGGAAACTGAGGCAAACAAAGGTTAAGTAACTTGCTCAGAGTCACACAGCTAGTAAGTGTCTGAGGCTGGATTTGAATTCAGGTCTCCTTGACTCCAGAACTGGCTTTCCAGTCACTGCACTACCTAGCTGGTTCTAGTATGCACATATACAACTAAAGGTACAAGTTATTTACATAAATATATGTGCACATATATAACTATTACATATATACATACATAAATACACATTCGCATATTTACACATAAAAGTTGTACCCTGATATAGATTGCTCGATCTCTCTAGCTATCTCTCTCCCTCTCTTCCTTTCTTTTTCTCTCACCCTCCCTGCCTTTCTCTCCCCCTCATTCTCTCTTTCTCTCTCCTTTTCTCTCTCTTATTCCCCCCTCTCATCCCCTCTCTTCTCTTTCCCTCTCTCACTCTTTCTTTCCCTCCCTCAATCTCTGTCTGTCTGTCTCTCCCTTTCTCTCTCCCTCTTCCTCTCCTTCTCTGTCTCAATTTGACAAATGGAAATAGATGTGTTTTCACTTCCCAGTCATCTTTTCACCACTCATTTTACCTACTGGGCCACAAACTATTCCCTGGAGAAAATAATCCTTTTATCACTTTAACCATGGAGCTCTGGCCCAGATGAGGTTCTGTTGTCCTGCTTTGTGACTATCTCACTTTGACTACTAACATCTAGGCTTGTCTCCAGGCATGTTTCCCTTTACTCCCTGGCCATCTTTTCATCAGCCATCTTGTCACCATACCCATACCCTTCACACTTTTCTTCCCCTCCTTGCCCCAGTTCTGGAACCATAATTGAATCAGTTAGTTCTGTTGATCCAGAAAAGGATGTCACAATTTAACCTCTGTAGCATCTTCCCTGTATATTTGCCAAATACTCCTCCCTGTCCCAGATGTCTTGTCTTCTCTATAAGAACACAAGGCTCTTTAAAGCAAAGCAGTTTTCCATTTCCTATTTGTATCCTTAGTACTAAGCATAGGGATTGGACTACTGTAAGAACTTAATGCTTTTCCAAACCAGGAAAAAATATAAACAGTCCAAGTTTAGGGACCCCTCAAATCAATTTTACAATCCAAGACACACAAATAATTTTAAGAGCGATTAAAACAAATTCAGGTTAATTGGAATGGAAGTGAGTTACTAAAACAGCTTTGTTGTTACTGTTGTTCAGTCATTTCATTGTGTCCAACTTTGTGGCCCCTTTGGGGTTTTCTTGTCAAAGAATGCTTCTCTAGTTCATTTTACATGGGATGAACTAAGGCAAATAGAATTTAAATGATTTACCCAGGGTCACAAGGCTAGTAAATGTCTGGGGCCAGACCGGAACTCATGAAGATGAGTCTTCCTGACTTCAGGCCTGGCACTCTATCCATTCCATTACCTAGCAGCCACTAAGTGGCTTTGGATGCTCTTAAATACTTAATGTGTGAATTTTTTTTCTCCTAGATTTAGTTGCCCTGGAATAAAGTATGCATAACCTTGTCATGATCATAAGATTGAAACAAATAATGCATAAAGAATAGGTCAAATAGAAATAAGCATCACTGTTTTTATTTAAACAAATGTCTACTTCCCCACAGGTAGTTAAGGTGGGATTTAAACCTTAGTCTTTTAGTTCCAAATACAGTATTCTTTCCACTATATTATTATGCTTTATCAAATTATCAAATAATATAATGGTTTACTTAGAAAATCCTATATATCAATAAAAAATTAAATATTTCAATAAAATGTAAAATATACTCACAATAAATAAAATAAATGCTTTTTCATTCACTTATCTGGACCTGTGATTTCATCATTCCCTGTGTAGAAGTTCCTTCCGTTGATGCAGATGGACAACTCTCTATTACTTATCACTAAAACATAAAACTTGAGCTGGACAATACCCCAGAGGCCATGGAGTCCAGACCCTCATTTGACATATAAGGAAACTGAGGTCCAGGGAGAATGACTTGCCTAGGATATTTCTTCGCCAATTACATGTAAAATAATTTTAACATTCTTTTTTCATATTTGGAGTTCAAAATTCTCTCCCTCTCTCCTCTCCCCCTCCTCTCATTGAGAAGGCAAGCAAATTTTCATTTCATTAAAAAAGAAAAAAAAAAACTTTTGTAGCTGGGTAGATTAGGTGGTCCCCAGCTCATATTGAAGAGTTCCACAACAACTTGCTTTAAACTAAGGAAACTTAACCTTTTTTGTGTCTTGGAGCCATTAGGTACCTCTCTCAGAATAATGTTTATGAATGCATAAGATCAAATACATGGGATTATAATGGAAACCAATTATACAAAAATAAGTTATTAAACCTTTTTTAAGTTCACAAACCCCACCTTAAGAATTTGTGCCCCCTGGCCTTGTGTAGGTGATACAGAGAACTGCTGATTTGTCCCCAGTTACTGGACTGCCTACAGATGATTGGTGAATGAGACCTATACGTTATACATATATATTTATATATAATGAGACCTATATATATGTAACACTGTAAATGGAAAGAGCAGCTATAAAGCCATTGAAATGAATATTTCAAAATTTCAAAGAATCAGCTTGACCCTGAAGAAGAAATATGAGAAAATATCTCTCGTACTCTTTTGCAGAGAAGGGGGAGGGGGCCTATAGGTATAGAACATTGTATATAACGTCAGATTTTTTTTTTATGTATTGATCAGCTTTGCTGAATTGTTCCTTTTCCTTTTTAAGAAAAAATTCTTTGTTATAAAAGATGACCCTTTAGAAGAGAGGAAAGGAGGTATAGAAAGCCCACTTAGATGATGTGAAAACAAAAGATAACAATAAATATATGTATACATATATATCTATACACACATACATTTAAAGAAATCTCTCAAAAATGAAATTCTTGACAGGAGGAGTCAGAAAGAGATACAATTTTGTTGAAGAGAAGTAGATTTTGTTTGGGCAGCTAGATGGCACACCTGGAGTTAGGAAGTCTCATCTTCCTGAGCTCAAATCTGGCCTCTGACACTTACTAGCTGTGTGACCCTGGGCAAGTCACTAAACCCTGTTAGCTTTAGTTTCCTCATCTGTAAATGAGCTGGCGAAGGTTGCCAAGAAAACCCCAAATGTGGTCACAAACAGTCAAACATGACTGAAAAAACAGCTCAACAATGACAACAAAAATATTGGTAGCATTTCCAGAAGTTGTTTGTCAACCTTAAGACACTACTGTTTCTAAATATCAGTTATTTTTAACAATGATGGTATTTATAGAAATAGGGATAATTGTATAAAAATCATCTTCACCAACATTGATTTAGTTCAACTTTAGAAGGGATTGCTACCATGAAGGGCATATATTGACTTTTCAATATGGGAAACTGTCTAATATTTTACAGAAACCATTTTTGCCACTAGTATTTAAATTTCAACCTTGAGACTGGTAGGGATGCCCCATGACTCCATGACTCTTTGTTGGCCTTATTTTCTTATATATTCTGTTTTCTTAGATCCTTAGCTCTGGAATTCCTGTCCCCTCTGAATACCACAAAACCTGCTTTGGTTATTCTTCCAGAGTGAAAAAGAACTCTCTGGGACATCTGACTAAAGTCAGGAAAACATTCTGGCTTTTAAAAAATGAGGTGTGGAGCTGGAGTAGGACTTTAATCGAGCTCTTACACATGAATGTTTTTGACTTGGTGCCCAGTGGCCTGAAGGCAACAGACTCATTAAAATTGAAGCAGTAACAAAATAACAACAATGATAAATGAATCAGAACTTTTTGTTTAGATTGATAGAGGGATTCAGAATGAAGAAATTACTAGTCTGCTTCAGAGGATGCTTTTTTCTTCTCACTTTGTTCTAGTCCAATAGTTTTAGTGGGGAAAAAATGCAGATTTAGTTACCAATTTCAACAACTATTTACACAGGCATTTAAAACAATTTGGACCTGTTTGTGGTTCAGTAAACCCTAATATTTGGATTCAGTTCAGTTTGGGGTTTAGAAAAATTATGCAGTTCATTCCATCATTTAGTTGTGGTCAAGACCTCTAGACTTAAATTGTCGAGGAAAGTCCAGTGCCCAGATTCTGGAAACTGAAGCAGAAGACAAGCATCATATAAAGTTACTTGAGCCATTCTTCCACCTTCGGGTCAGTCAGGCTCAACCCCTAAACTTTCTTAGACAGACTTTCGGAGGAAAGCTGCCATTTTAGTGAAATCAGGTCTCCTTGAACCTTCCTATACTGCGCAATCTGAGACTTTCAATTTAATTTTCAGGAATGCCCCTCAAATTGGTTTAATGTGCCTGGTGGATCCCATTTATGGAAATACTGATTTTGACCCCACCTTAGCAGAGGCTTGGTTACACTAGCAAGAAGTCTGTTTGCCCTAATGAGACACTAGGTAAGTAATTAAACAACAGTAACCCTTCTCAATGGGTATTTGTAAGCTAGTGACATGTCTTATCCTTTTTCTAGGTCTTCAGAATTCCCAAAAGGGACAGAAAGTCAGTTAAATTATGTTTATATGACGCTTTATATAATAAAAGGGTAAGTAGTGTTTTCCTCAGTGCCCTGGCCAAACTCCAAGTCTGATAAATGGGCTCTGCCTTTCTCTATCCCCCTTTCAATTTCAAGTATTTGTTCTTTTTTGCTTCCTGTCCCAACCTGTTGCTTGCTGTTGGAGTTCATCTATTAAATAGCTGCTGCTTCTCTCCCAAAGGCTTCTGGTTTTTGGAGATGAGGCAAGTGACCCCTGCCTAGACTTGGTAAACCAGTTTTTAGGGTGTGGATGATTTAGGGGGTCTAGGAACTGAAAATTCTCACAATGGGAAGTCATGTATCTCAAGAGCAAAAATTCTTGTGTCACAGTCATAAGCAACTAGGGGGGTTGTTCACCACACTAAGCACTGACACAAATTTTTTTAAAATAAAAAGAAAGCCTCTTTCTAAATGTGCCACATGGATCCTAGTATGTTAAGTATCAGAAAATTCTGGTGCCTCCAAAGGTTGTATTGGATTAAATGTGTAGTTATTGGTGTCTAAATTCTCTTAAGTTCCAGAACCATGGTAGGGGTATCTTATTTCACCCAGGCAATGGCAGAATCAGGGAAATTTTCCAAACCCAAGTGACTAAAGACTTCACATCTTCCATTTAGCCTTCAACAGACAATTACACTTGATGTGTTTAGATCATACTGTGTTTAATGCTGGGAGAGTCAGACATGTACACAAGACATGATCCCTACACTCATGGAGCTTATAGCCTAGGAAAGGGGATAAAATGAAAACACACTGTAGTCTTCAAATGTCATGTGACATCTGAGGGGGAAGGCTTTTTGCCAATTCCCATGAACTTCATCCTGAAGATAATTGGTAAAGATTATGAAGAAGATAGGGGAAAGAATGGGGACTCTCCTGTTTGCTCTCCATTATCTAAATTAAAATACTGTGTGGGGTAGGGGACAAGAATTTGGAAATCCAAACCTCCCAAACATTTGCTGCAAGAGAAAAACTTTACTGTTTGATGTTGGCACATCAGCCAAAGTCCCTCCCTGTTTAATGAGCTTTAAGCTTTCTTTCGAGACACAAGACACTTAAGGGAAAAAACATTGCCACAAGGCTAATGATGACCACAGCTGCCAGCACGCCTTCCATTGCAAGCAAGTGAAGACTTGAAATGAAGTCAGGCTCTGGTTTGTTTTAGGAGCATCACTGTGACATGCCCGTGCCGGCAGAGGCTCAAAGTGCATTCCTTAACACTAGGGCTCTGAAGAGCTCCATGCCAAGAGCCCAGTAGTAATAAGAAAGGGGGGGGTTACACTTCTGAAGCCCTATTCAGTCAATGTTCTCTGAAGCCCTCATGTAGGTGTTGGCTCTGCTATTCTGGTGAAGAAAAGAATGGAAAGGACGAGGTCAAACAAAGGGTTAGGGAGTGTCTGCTTTCCCAATGGAATTGATGGTCTAGTTGGTTTATTAACTTAAAAACAACAACAGCAACAAAATGCCACAAATGCTTCCTATATAGCTTCTTTATGGAGTAATTCTACAGGTGAAATATATTTAAGGCCAAAAGCAGACCCAAAGTTCTGTAGCCCAGTCTCCAGAAACCATGGGATGTGGTCACAGAATACTACAAATCCAATCAAACAGATAAATACATATGGTATGCCTATAAAGTATTGGGGCAGCTATATGGCACAGTGGATAGAGTGCTGGGCTTGAAGGGAGAAAGATTCATCTTCCTGAGTTCAAATCTAGCCTTAGAGACTTACTAGCTGTGTGACCATGGGCAAGTCACTTAACCTTGTTTGCCTGTTTGCTCAGCTGTAAAATAAGCTGGAGAAGGAAATAGCAAACCAGTTTGCTGAGAAAGCCCCACAAGGGGTCACCAAGAGTCAGCCATCACTGAAAATGACTAAACAATAAGAACAAAATAGTGTTGAAGACACTTTTTGTGTAGCTTATTGAATCTTATTACTCGGTGTATTGAATCACACCCAGCATATTGAGTATTTATTCTGTGCAAAGCATTGTTTTAGGTTTTAAGTAGTTGCATGTTGTGGTCCCTCTTCTTCAGAAACTATTAATGTAGTTGGGGAACATTTATAAACCCATCATGGGTGAGGGAAATGACCTCTGGTTATGCTTGATAAACCAGTTTTTGGTGCTGTGAAGTAGCTTGCAGACATGGGAATTTTTAACCCTCATAGAACACTGGAAAACTAGGCACTTTATGAGGGAAAACTATGTGTTGCAGCCATTTATAGATGTAGGGACTTTCACATAGCAAGGAATATTCTTTCTTTAAAAAGTTCTTCTAAATTAGCCTTGGAGTATTTCTTACATGCACACATCAAACATGGTACTTTGAAAGGCTGTGGTCAGTTGAGAATGTAGAGACTCGGGTATTCACTCTAGGACACACATGAGTAGATAGACATTTCATCCCCCCCCCCCACAAGAATGGCAGGATCACAGGAGAACTACACACTAGAGTGGTTTTAAGGGGATCCACCTAGTTTATCTCTTACACTAATATATTACACAAAGTAGGTCATTTTCTGTTGTTCTTTCTTAAAGAGTAAAGACATGAAACTCCATACTCATAGACCTATGGTGAGTCCGAGTGTCCCCCAGACAACTCCATATGCTCTGTGTAGAAGTGCAAAGTCTCTTCTCTTACTTTCTCCAGTCAGGTCTTCCTCCAATGTTTAATATCAATGTTGGACATTGGGTTAATATCCAGGGCTTTGATATGAGTAAATAACAAGCATAGCATCTGGCAAGGGTTGTTCCCACTGTCAGAAAATCCTGGGCAGAGTTCACACCTTAACAGTGGTTCTGCTACAGAAGGTATTGTAGTTCTTTGTCCTTCTTTCTCAGAGGACCAATGACATCACAGGGGTGATGTTTTGACTTGCAAGTGAATTGGATTTAAGCGAAGCAGAGTCACACAAAGTCATTAGCTTCATTCTCTCCTCCAGAGTCATCTGAGTCCAATGGCAAGACAAAAGTCAAGACAACTGTCAATGGCCCAGGATGCAATGGGGTGACCTTGGTCTTTTGGCCAGAGTAGAAAACAATTGTTGTTTTATACTCACTCTGAACCATCCAGAGAGAGGCTTGGGCTGGGACCTATTATTAGCTATTCAATGAAAGCCATACTGATTCCAGTTTAAAGGCATAGTCAAGTCGCTCCATTTGAATCACAATGGGCTTTTTCAAAGCCTGTTTTTTTTTTCTTTTTTTCTTTTTTTGCTTTTTTGAGGGCAATTGGGGGTAAGTGACTTGCCCAAAGTCACATGGCTGGTAAGTGTATCAAGTGTCTAAGGCCTTATTTGAACTCAGGTCCTCCTGACTTCAGGGCCGGTATTCTAGTCACTGTGCCACCTAGCCTCCCCAAAGCCTGTTTTTTTCAGAGCTGTATTTCAAGAAATCATAAATGAAAACTGTGCAAGACAGTATTCCAGCTTTTTGGAAAAAACAAGAATAAGCAGGGAGTTGAAAAAAATCTAGCCCCCAAACTCCAGGATATCTTACAAAATATGAAACAAAAATTCTGTTTCTTTGGACAGAGCACCCACCTGTAAGAGTGCTCCCCACATGAACAGAAGAAGAAAAAGGAGGAGAGGAAGAAGATGAAAAAGAAGGAGGAGGGACAGGAGAATCAGGAGGAGGAGGAGGAACAGAAAGAAAAGGAGGAGGAAAAGAATGAGAAAAAGAAATAGCAACATTGCCCAACTGGAACTGGCAGCTTGGGTCTCCAAAGGGCAGTTACTGCTCTGTTAGTAGTAATTCACAGCAGATTGTTGTTCATGCTTCATTCTTTTCTTCTTCCTTTTTGGACAGGGGAAGGTAGGGCAATTGGGGTTAAGTGACTTGCTCAAGGTCACACGGCTAGTTTTTTTTGTGTGTGTGGGTGTTAAGTGTCTGGGGCTGGAATCGAACGCAGGTCCTCCTGACTCTGGAGCCAACGCTTTACTCACTGCGCCATCTAGCCGCCCCCACACACGGCTAATTCTTGTGCTTGTGTTAAGTGTCTGAGGCCAAATTTGAATTCAGGTCCTCCTGACTTTAGGGCCAGTGCTCTATTCACTGTGCCCCCTAGCCAGCCCTATCCTTCATTCTTGAAGAGGACCAATGACATCATGAGGGCAATGGCTTGACTTGCACATTAATTGGAATTAAGTAAGGCAGAGCTGCACAAAGTCATCTGTCTTGTTCTCTCCTCCAGAGTCATCAGAGTCCAGTGGTGAGACAAAAATCAAAACCGCTGGTGACAGCCTAGTAGAGAAGGTGAGATTCATCAGCTCAACCCATTTGCAGAGGATAATGGGCTGATTGTTTCAAGCCCCAGGGCTTCCTATAGTAGCTGAGATCTACAACCACCCAAAAAAGTTTGGTGTAACAATCTATATAGGAAAAAAACAAATGGATAATAGACCCAAACTATGAATGTAGTTATATGGATAGATCATTGAATTAATATACCGATATGTTGAATCAGTCAACCAATAAATATTTATTAAATGCCTACCGATATGCCAGGCATTGTGCACTGATAGGTACTGCCAGTGGACAGTGAACTGGCACTAGACTGAACCAGAAGAGATATTTTTTTAAACAATAGCATTCTTCTGAAAATACATGGACATGTATTATGGACCACCACAGTTTCTGAAGGATCAGAATTACTGGTGACCCAAAGGGCGGTGGAGAGATGTGTGCTAAGTGGAGATAGACTATAGCATGTGTACAGTGGTGATTTGGGGCATAAAAAAACATTATCCAGGAAATGGATGATTTCAAAAGTGGCTGGGCCAGTCATATAGTAAGAGTGAGGGATGGCCCAAGAATGACATTGGTACCCATGGAATGATAAAAGACCTAAAAGAAGACCTCCAATGCAGACTTTCTACAAAGGACTTTTGGGAGCATGTGGACAAGATTAACACAGGATAAGAACTCATAGGTGGTATATGTGGTACAGATGGCAGAGTACTGGGCTTAGAATCAGGAAGGTTCAAATCTAGCCTCAGACACTTAGCTATGTGACCCTTGACAAGTCATTTAACCTCAGTTTCCTCATCTGTAAAATGGGGACAGTAATAGCATCTACCTCCCAGAGTTGTTGTGAGGATCAGTTGAGATGGTAATTGTGAACTGCTTCGCACAGTACTTGGCATTATAATAGGCACTATATAAAGGCTTATTCCTTCCTCTTCCCTTCCCCTATGTTATTCTAGCTTTGCCGATGAGAAGGCTGATGCTCAGAGAGGTTAAGGATCTTTTAGAATCACTGAGCTAGCAAGTGTCAGAACCTGTTCTCAAAACCCACTCCTCTGAATCTAAATTCACTCACTATGTCACACAACCTCTTTCTGACTGTCCAAATCAGGTCTTTCCCTGTGTTTATCACTTTATAATTTGGTTTAGAATAAATCCCCAGGGACACTGAGTTTATATTTATGGAAATATAAGTACAAAAACTCAGATCTAAATATAAGCCATCTATTTGTTATGTGCTATTTTGGATGCATAGAACCTGCATTTTTAGTGCATTAAACATGGAATGGATTTAATAAATGTTTCTTGTGTGTTGTTGGGTTAATATGAATGATCAAGAGGTTACTGACAAGAGGTTACCTTATGCAGATAAGGTAAGAAGCAAGGCCTTACGGAGTTATAAAGAATTATGTAAAACACAACTGGGAGAGTCAGGGAAGTCTATTTCCCAGTCAAATGAGGGACTGACCTCAGTATTCCCTTAAGGTATCTATTGTCCTATGTCTTTTCTTCTTATCCTAGTCAAACTCCTTGAAAAAGCTCTCTAGACTCAATGCCCCTTCTTCATCATATCCTAATAATTTTTCAAGTGGGAGGTCAAAGTGATTTCTGACCCCACTACTTACATGAAAGCTCTCCTGCCAAGGTTTCCCACAATCTCATAAATACTAAATGTGATGGCGACGCTGCAGCTTTTGAAACTATTAACCATCACCTTCTTCATATAGCTAGGTCCTGATTAGTGGGAGTAACAAATCCCATGAAGTGATTATTTGTATTTGAATTCGCACTATTCAAAATTATAATTTTATGTATAGTATGGTAATTGTTTCTAGTCCAATGGAAATATAAAGTGCAAATGCAAAGAATATGACCTCTTGAGGGGATTCATTATTCATGCTAATCCCAACCTAGAGGTACTCTCCCTTCCCTCAGCTTTCATGATACTTCTCTCTCACTGTTCTCCTGACTAATTCTTCTCAATCTCTTTTTACTGGAGATTAGCCATGGGTATCTCCTAAACTCTGTCCTGGGTCCTCTCCTCCTCTGTCTTTAGACTCTCTCTGTTCATGATCCCTTACACTTTGTGGATTCAATGATCAGATCTCCATATCAAGCCAAACTTTGGAACAGGAAGGCTTGAGTTTGAATTTTGCCTCAGTCACAAATGGGGGCAATAAAACACCCATCTCACAGAGTTGTTGCAAACTTTAAAATGCTATAAAATGCCAGTTGTCTAGTACTATATTGCCAACTGCCTGCTGAACACTTCTACCTACGTCTCTAAAACAGAATGGAATTCATCATCTCTCCCCTTTAAACCCATCTCTTCTCCAAACTTCTGCTGGGTGAGCCATCATCATTCTACTTGTCACTCAGGTTCACTACTTTGAAGTCATCTTCAAATTTTCCATCTTCTCCACTTCCCATGTCCAACCAAGTCAAATCAAGTTAACAAGCAGTTATTAAATACTTAGGATGTACCAGGAACTGTTCTGAGCATTGGGAATACAAATATAAGAAGAAAGGACAATTCCTGTTGTTTGAGAAAATTACATGGGGTAAGATAACACCTAAAAGGAAGAGGGGGGAAGAAGCAGGTACCCAGCTTGGGAGAATTGTAGAGAAAGTCTGGGGGAGAGCCACTTGGAGAGGAATGAAGATATGGCTGGCCTGCGCTTCCTCTTAAAAAGGTAGATTGTTGGAGGAATCAGTCAATCCAAGGGAGAGATGCTAGGGGAAGAGGGTATCTCCAGTGTTTAAGGTTCAGCAGTGGGGAGAATTTCTAGATTGAAGAGGTTTCTAGTCATGGTAGACAAAATCTGGAGAATTCAGGAGTACAGCCAGGAGAGTGATGAAGCAGTTGTCAAGTTTTATCAATTCCATCTCCATAGCATCTATTGTATCTATCTCCTCTCTAGTTATACAATTAATTCCCCAGTTTGGGCCCTAATTGCTTCTCATTTGTACTGTGTGTATTTTCTACTCATTACTTTTTGTCTTATTCTCTGGAGCCAAGGAAAACAGGTCCACATGGTCCCTTTCTTTTCTGTTTTATGGAGTTTATGTGAGGCAAAAAGTTATTAGGACAATCACAATAGCTCAGAGCTCCCAGTTAGGAAAAGTCCTGACATTCAGACAGAGGTTTATCTCTCTGTACTAATTTAAAGTTTTGTTTTTCTCTAACTCCTTGTCACTGTATATTTAAGGCAAAGTCAGAACACAAGAAACATTTAAGTAAAAGAAGTGAGCAAAGTGAATTATATTCAGTACACATATTCATGGAGGGGAAGTTGAGGAAAGAGCTCACCTTTTCTGGGAACTTTTTTTTTTTTGCTTTTTGGAGGGGGCAAGGCAGGGCAATTGGGGTAAAGTGACTTGCCCAAGGTCACAAGGCTATTTTTTTGTGTTAAGTGTCTAAGGCCAGATCCAAACTCAGGTCCTCTTGACTCCAGGGCCAGTTCTCCGTTCACTGCACCACGTAGCTGCTGCCCCTTGGAACTTTCTTTAGTGCCTGAGGTGGTGAATTTAACTATTAACTTTAGCCCCAGTCCTCGGCTATGCCTTTATGGGCCAGTTGTTCTTCCTTGATTTCTCCCTTTTCTGTCATAGCTCAGCGTTCCTTTGATTCTCTTACTAATTTCTTTTTTTTTTTGGCTTCTTTTTATTTCTTCTCTTACCTGTAGTCCCCATGCCACTGATTCTTTCCAGCTCAACTCATTAAATTCCAGATAGGGATGGGAATGTCAACTCTTCCCTCTCATTCTTTTTTTTTTTTTAAAGCAATTGGGGTTAAGTAACTTGCTCAAGGTTACACGGCCAGTTATTTCTGGGTGTGGTGCTAAGTATCTGAGCCTGGATTCGATCCCCAGGTCATACTGATACTGGAGCCGATGCTCTTACTCGCTGAGCCACCTGGCCACCCCCTCTTCTCTCTCATTCTATCTCTTAAAAAATATTTGTAAAGAACTCTAGGTCATGACTCAATTGTGACTTCTGGTTCAAAGATCATAATAGCCTCAAATTACTCTCAGTTTTGACAGGATGCCAATCAGTTCTCAAACCCCTATTACAATCATATCACATCTGCATGCCAACTAGTGACATGTTCTTCCATACAATGGTTTTAAGATAATGAACTTGTTAAGGAGTTCCTCTGTATCACTTTTGATCTTTTTAGATATCTTTCCTTGTTTATTGCACTACCTTATCAGGATCATTCTAGACTGTACTGTCAAAAGTACATGGGAGAATATCTTGTCCTTATATGAGTCATTTCTTTTTTTATTTCATTGGAGAGAAAGGATGAGTAGGGGACAACATACCTTCTGGGCACTCAACCTGCCAGTGGTGGTAAGAGTTGGGGAAGCAGTCCCAGAGGGCTGTTACACTGGTATAGATATGAATGGAATGCATTGTATTCTTTTGGCCTGATGACATTGGCATCACCATAAGGAATTGTGAATGACTAGCAGTTAGAGAAATAGCATTGCAAAAATAGACCAAATGTTTTTAGAAAATTATTTTCAAAGTTGCTAATTGGAGAAAAAACCATCCTACTATTTTTCTACATCTAAGAATATAACTCTTAGTTATACTAGAGTGATAGAGTCAGAAAGTGGCACAGTGGACCTGGTCTATGACCTTGCTATATGTTGGAACAAGTTAGAGGCAGGGGCTTATGTGATGCTGCTATAAATAATAGTCCTGGGGCAGCTAGGTGGCACAGTGAAAAGAGCACTGGCCCTGGAGTCAGGAGGACCTGAGTTCAAATCCGGCCTAAGACACTTGACACACTTACTAGCTGTGTGACCTTGGGCAAGTTACTTAACCCCAATTGCCCTCCAAAAAGCAAAACAAAAATTAGTCCTGATAATAATAATGGTGATGATAATGGTTGGCATTTATAGATCACTTTAAGATTTGTATAAAATATATTACATATATTGTCTCATTTGTTTCTCACAACCAACCTGGGACATAGGTGCTATTATAATCCCCATTTTAAGAATTAAGAACCTGAGGCACAGAGAGATTAAATGATCTGTCCTGGGTCACACAGGCAGTAAGGGTCCAAGGAAGGATTTGAACTCAGGTCTTTCTGACTCCAAGACTAGCATTCTATGTACTGTGCCAACTAGCTGCCTAAAAGTCCCTAAATGTGAGAAGGCAGATTACATAAGGCAAGTGGTCATTTCCATTCAAACCATGTTGACTTTAAGTTTCTTGAACCCTTATTTAGACCCTTTGCCTTTTTCTCCAAAAGATCCTCTTGTAAGGAACAAAGTCCCCAGCCATTATTGGTAGGTTCATGTGTGATATTCTTCAGATATAGAAAGTACAGGTCAATTATGATCAGGGGAGTCAGAAGGAAGAGAAGCCATTTTAACTTTAATGGTAGCAATGACAAAGTTTTAATTTAAGCAATTTGAGAGTTGACTGTACAATCTATGCAAATTATATGTAAATGCCTCCAGGGTATAATCAAGGTGTTAACTTTTTTCTTCTAATTTCTCTCCCTCTATTTCTTCTTTCATCTCCAACTATTCTTGGCCAGAGACCAAACACAATTTCAGGAATTCTGATGAGACCCCAAAGTGCCAGGGGCCACAGTCTATGTCATCTGATGTTTTTTCCATAGTTTTCACTTCCAATTAGCTGAATGCTGACAATATGCCTGGAAGAAGACACAATCCTTACCCTAGAGGCTTGCAATATAAATTAGCTCAGGCTTCTGAATCATCTAGTCTTACCATCAGGAAATGTGAGGAAAGACTGAATAGATAGGGCTGGCTCCTACAGATCTTTTCTACATATGTACCTGCAAAGAAAACTATGTTCCTTAGTTTCAACTGGTGTTTATATAGCATCTTATGGTTACAAAGCCCTTTACATCATGAATTATCTCATTTTATCCTAACAGCTCCGTGAAGTTGGTAATGCAAGTAGAATCATAGGTTAAGAAATGGAATGATTATCTGTTTGTTGTTCACTTGTTTCAGTCATGTCCAACTCTCTGTGACCCCATTTGGGGTTTTCGTGGCAAAGATACTGGAATAGTTTGCCATTTCCTTCTCCAGCTCATTTTTATAGATGAGGAAACTGAGGCAGACAGGGTTAAGTGAATTGCCCAGGTCACACAGCTTGTAAGTGCCTGAGACTGGATTTGAACTCAGAAAGATGATTCTTCACTACTCCAGACCTAGTACTCTATCCACTGCACCATTTAGCTGCCTGTGGAAGAATTACAGGGTCTTAAATATAAAACTTTCATTTAAGAGAAGAGGAAATTAACATTTTCCTATGTTAAGTGACTTATCCAAGGTCGTTTGAGGAGTAAGGGGCAGAGTCAGGATTTGAACCCAGGTTCTCTGACTTCAAAACTGTCACTGTTTTCACTATCCCATACTACTTCTATCCTCCCCATTTGAAAGATTAGGAAATTGAGGCTAAGAGAAACTAAGCAGCTTGCCTAAACAAATAGCAGAGCTAAGATGCAGATGCATGTCTTCTAAGTCCAATGTTCTCTCCATGGTAATATGCTGCCTCTGAGATGAAAGAGGATCTAAGATAAATAATGGAGATATAAAATGATCCCCCTAAATGGAAAAGGACCAACATGTACAAAATATTTATAGTAGGTCTTTTTGTGGTGGCAAAGAATTAGAAATTGAGGGGATCTAAAAGCATGTTTGTGAAAGGAAACTTGGTAATTACACAAAGGCCTTGTTTGGGATCTCTTTTAATTTTTTTTTCCTTTTTATTTACTTATTTATTTTTGATTGTTAAAAATGTTTTATTACATGTAATTGGGAAATATTTCACAAAATTGATAAAAATATATTTAAAAAGAAAATAAAAACAATAAAAATAAGATGAAAAAAAAAGAAATTGAGGGGATGCCCATCAAATGGCTGAACAAGTTGTGGTATAGGAATGTAATGAAATACTATTGTGCCATAAGAAATGATGAGCAGGTGAATTTAAGAAAAACCTGGAAAGACCTTACACGAACTGATGCAAAATGAAGTGAGCGGAACCAGGAGAACATTGTACACAGAAACAGCAATATTGTGCAATGATCAACTATGATAGACTTAGCTCTTCTCAGCAATACAATGATCCAAGATAATTCCAAAAGATTCATGATTGAAAATGCTATCCATATGCAGAGAAAGAACTATGGAGTCTGAATATAGATTGAAGTATACTATTTTCACTTTTTTTTCATTTTTTTTCCTTTTGGTCTTCTTTCACAACATGATGAATATGGAAATATGTTTTGTATGATTATATATAAAAAAGATTCCCTTAAAAACTGTTAACCATTCAAGAACTAGAATTAGACTATTAGTGATGAAAGCAGTAACTAGAATTCTGTGTCTGATAAATGGAAATTCAGAATCAATCGACATTGATGAGTTATGAAATTTGTTGATTCTATGTATCAGATATTTAATAACAGGTTGCTTTATCTTTTTTTTTTGATGAAGGAAGGCAAGGCAATTGGGGTTAAGTGACTTGCTCAAGGTCATGTAGCTAGTAAGTGTGACAAGTGTCTGAGGTTCACTTTGAATTCAGGTCCTCCTGAGTCCAGGGCCAGTGCTCTATTCACTGAGAAACCTAGCTGCCCCCTTCCCCCTTTTATTTTTTTTCTAAAACATTTTTTTTTTAACAGATTGGTTTCTACAACCACATAACATCCTTCTATTCATAGATGTGTCCAGGGAATATAAATAGTTGGACAATTTTATCTAAAAGGAAACCTAATCAGGAAGGTGGAACTAGTACTCCAAAGAATTTCAATATGGATTTTGATGACTAGACATTCAATTTTAGCTATGCTGATGCTCTCTCCTCTCTGTAAGGAAAACTAACAACTGACTGTATAAAGTGTATTTTTGGTGGGGGTAGGGGTTCAGACCTGTGCTTTCATTGGTACAGTGAATATCTGTTAAGGAAAGTACATCTAACAGTTCAAATTGGCTACTATTCTGTGTTTCACATGCCTAGAAGCATTTCTTCCTTAGCTTTTGCCTCTCTTTCCTTCAAGACTCAGCTCACTTCCTATTGTGGCTCCATTCCTGAACTTTTTTTTTTTTTTTTGCTTTTTGGAGGGGGAAGGGAGGGCAATTGGGGTTAAGTGACTTGTCCAAGGTCACACAGCTAGTAAGTGTTAAGTGTCTGAGGCCGAATTTGAACTCAGGTCCTCCTGACTCCAGGGCTGGTGCTCTATTCACTTCGCCACCTAGCTGTCCCCATTCCTGAACTTTTAGACTTAAAAAAATCACAGTTCCACTATTGTTTCAGAACTTTTCTCAGCACCTTCACCCTGCTCACCAATGGAACAATCATGGAACAAGGCCTGTGCTCCCCTTCTCCTGTTGGTGAAGTCCTTCTGGGAGGCTCCATTTTGTGAAAAGTACCAGACTGCTTTGCCTTCATTTCCCTTCCAGTTCTGCTCCTCACCTTCTGGATGTCTTCATCCTTCAAACCTCCTTCAGCTCCCTTTTGTGTGTGGTTCTTCCCCTTGGAATGTGAATTCCCTGAAGGAAGGAACTGTCTTTCTTTTTTCAGGTGTTTGTATCCCTAGCACTTAGCATAGTGCCTGCCACATAATAAATACTTAATCTTGTTTCCTCCCTCCTTCCTTTCCTTCCTTCTTCTTTCATTCTTCCCTCCTTATTTTTTCTCCCTCTCTCCCTTCTTTCCTCCCTCCCTTCCTCTCTTCCTTCCTCCCTTCTTTTCCTTCCCTCTCTCTTTCCATTCTTCCCTTCTTCCTTTTTTCCTCTCTCCTTTCTTTCCTTTCTTCTTTCTTTTTCCTCCCTTCCTCCCTTCTTCCATTCTTCCGTTTTTCACTTTTCTTCCCTCTCTTCCTTCCTTCTTTGCTTCCTTCCTTCTTTTCCCTCCCTCCCTCTTGCTTCATTCCTTCCTCTCTTCCTTTTCTTTTTCCTCTCTCTTTCCCTCTCTTCCCCTCTCTTCCTCCCTCTTTCCTTCCATTCTTCCCTCCTCATTTTTCTTTTTTTCTCTCTTCCTTCTTTCCTGCCCTCCCTAATTCCTTCCCTCCCTCCCTTCCATTCTCCCTTCCTTTCTATCCATTCTTCCCTCCTTCCTTTTTTCCTCTCTCCTTCCTTTCCTTCTTTCTATACTTCCTTTCTTCTTTCTTTCTCTTCCCTTTCTCCCTTCTTCCATTCTTCCCTTCCTTCTTCCCTCCCTCCCTTCCTTCTTTCCTTTTTTCCTTCCTTCTTCCTTCCTTCTTTTTTCTCCCTCCATTCATTCCTTCCTCAAGAGCCACAAAATACATGAAACCTTTCCTGATCCTACAACTGCTATTACCTTTTCCTCAAAATTGTATCATACCTATTTTGCATATGCTTATATAGGTACATGTTGTTTTCCCTGACTAGACTATAATCTCCTCAAGGGCAGGGACTGATTCATTTTTGTCTTAATATCCAGAGCATGATGTCTAACAGCAGCTAAAAGGTGATTATTGATTGATTATAGTCTTAGATGGCTTCCCAGAGAGCTGAGAGCTGGGGTGCCTAGTTACTTGCCTGGGCCTTGCCATTGGTGTCAGTGGCAGGACCTGAAGCCATATTTTCTACCTTCAAGACATCCTCTCTACGTGTTTACACCAGGATGTTTCTTCAAGCAAATCACATGTTACTTGAAAAGAACTTAAGCAAGTAATTGTGGCTAGATAGCTTTCTTTCTCTCAGATGGATGATAAGGTTCTTTTTCCTGTGGTCCTTACAAAGGATGTTGTTAAGGTGCCAGCACAGTAGAATCAGGCTCAAATCTGCTTCTGACACTTAATGAATTGCATGACTGGGGGCCAGCCCTTTATTATTCTTGAGCCTCAGTTTCCTCATCTGTAAAATAGGAATTATTACATCACCTACCTCCCAGGATTATTATGAGAATTAAATGAGATGCTAATTGTAAATTGTATTGTGCACAGTGACCAGCACATAGTAGGTGCTACATAAATGTAAAGCTGTTATTATGATGCTCATCTTTTCTCCTCTTTGTCAAATTGATGGCTATGAGATAAGAACCTCAGAATTCTTTTGATTTTAAACCACCAGGTCAACAGGCATTTATTAATAGCTTACTATGTTCCAGACCTGATGCTAAATGTTGTGAGGATAAGATGAGATATTTGTAAAGTGCTTTGCAAACCTTCAAGTGCCACCTAAATGCTAGGTACTATTATTATTTATAATAATAATAAAATAGTAATACAAAATATGCATCACAAGTGCATTAGAGGTATCCAAACAGTAGTAAAAGGTGATCTTGATGAGGGACTTTGAGATTTATATAACACACTGGGTGGCAAGGTGGTACAGTGAATAGAGCACTGGCCCTGGAATCAGGAGGACCTGGGTTCAAGTACAACCTCAGACAACACAAAAACTAGCCATGTGACCTTGGGCAAGTCATTTAACCCCAATTGTCCTCCAAAAAGAAAAAGAGATTCATATTATACTTTATAAACATTATTTTATTTGACTGTCATGACATTTGTGACAGAGAAACTGCGAGTATTATTGTGCCCGTATTTTTTTTTTCCAGTCAGACCCATCTCTTTATTGTCTCCCACAGGTCATACATATTTTCATGTGAAGTGGCCTCCTTTTATTCTCTGCCAATACAATTCTTATGTTTCTTTAAAAAAATTTTTTTCAAATGCTTTATTAACTTCTGATTTACATCATTCATTTCCGCCAGATTTTGAGTTACAAATTTTCTCCCTGTTTTTCCCCTACCCACCTCCCCAAAATAGCAGTCCCACAGGACATCCCCTTCTCCAATCTGCACTCTCCCATATTTTCTCCCATACCCCTTTTGACTTTTCCAGTGGATCTCTATGCCTCAGTGCCTGTATATCTTATTTGCCAAATACATGTAAAATAGTATTAATAATAGTATATATATATATGTATTTTATTTTAAAACTTTGAATTCCAGATTCATTCCCTTCCTCCCTTGTCTCTCACCCTTACTGGGAAGATAAGCACTTCAGTATAGGTTGTACATGTGTGGCTAATGCAAAACAATAACATAGTAGATATATTGTAAAAGACTGACTATATTTCCCTCCCTCCTATCCCACCTCCCATGTGTTCTATTCTCTACTTTGATCCTGTCCCTTTTTAAAAAGTGGGTGCTCCCAACTTCCCTCCCCCCCAGTCTGCCCTCCCTTCCATCATCCCCCCTCTCACCCCCTTTGCTCCTACTCTCCTGTAGGGTGAGATACCCTATTTAATGTGTATTTCATTCCCTCCTCAAGCCAAATTCAATGGGAATAAGGTTGATTCATTTCCTTTTGCCTTCCTATTCTTCCCCTCCATTGTAACCATTTTCCCTTGCCTCTTCTATATGAGATAGTTTACCCCATTCTGTCTCTCCCCATCTCCTCTCATTATGTTCCTCTCTCACCTTTTAATTTTACCTTTTAAGTATCATCCCTTCCTGTTAAATTGGTCCTGTGCCCTCTATTTATGTATACCTATAAACATATATACACACATTCACATATGTATTCATATGCCCATATACCCTCATATATAGGAATATATATATTTCTATTTCCTTCAACTATTGAGAAAAGTTTCATAAGTTACAATTATTGTTTTTCCATGTAGGATTGTAAATAGTTCAACTTTGATAAGTTCCTTATGATTCCTTTTCCCTGTTTACCTTCTCATGCTTCTCTTGCTTCTTGTATCTGAATGTGAAATTTTCTGTTCAACTCTGGTTTTTGTTTTCAGCAAGAATGATTGAAAGTCCTCTATTCCACTGAATGACCATATTTTCCCCTGAAACATGATACTCAGTTTTGCTGGGTAGGTGACTCTTGGTCTTAATCCCAGCTCCCTTGACCTCCGGAATATCATATTCTAAGCCCTTGGATCCCTCAATGTAGAAGCTGCTGTTATCCTGATTGTGTTGCCACAATATTCAAATTGTTTCTTCCTGGCTGCTTGTAATATTCTCTCCTTAATCTGGGAATTCCGGAACCTGGCTATAATATTCCTAGGAGTTTTCTTTTTGGGATCTTTTTCAGTAGGTGATTGGTGGATTCTTTCAACCTCTATTTTTCCCTCTGTTTCTAAAACATCAGGGCAGTTTTCTTTGAGAACTTCCTGGAGGATGATTTCTAGGTTCTTACTTTGATCATGGCTTTCAGGTAGTCCAATAATTTTTAAATTATCTCTCCTGGATCGATTTTCCAGGTCAGTGGTTTTCCCCATGAGATATTTCACATTGCCTTCTATTCTTTCATTTGTTTGGATCTGTTTAATAGCATCTTGATTTCTCATAAAGTCATTAGCTTCCGTTTGCTCTAATCTAATTCTGAAGCAATGATTCTCCTCATTGAGTTTTTGAGATTCTTTTTCCATCTGGCAAATTCGACTTTTTAAGGCATTCTTCTCCTCATTGCCTTTTTGAGCCTCTTTTGTCATTTGAGTTAGTCTATTTTTTAAGGTGTTATTTTCCTCAGTCAGGCTGTTGACTCTCATTTCATAATTTTCTTGCATCGTTCTCATTTCTCTTCCCAATTTTTCCTCCATTTCTCTTATCTGCTTCTTAAAGTCCTCTATGGCCTGTAACCAGCTCGTATTTTCCTTAGAAGCTTTTGGTGTAAGAGTTCTGACTTCACTGTCTTCCTCCTGTTCCATGCTTTGCTCCTTTTTGTCCCCCAAATAGGAGTCTAATGTTGGAATCTTCTGTATGCTTTGTTTCTTTTGCCTAGTCATGTCATCCCTCAGTCACTTGACCCCTGGGCTTTTTGCCACAGTAGGACTCTGCCACCAGACAGGGGAGCTTTGGTCCCAAACGCTGGGGTTTTCTCAGCTGCCGGAGGTATTAGATGGGTGCCCTCTCTGAGGTCTCCACACGCTCTGGCAAGCTGGACACACATCCCAGGACTTCCACCCTAGACTGCAATACAGATCCACAAAGGTTAAAGCAAGAGCGATTACCCCTCAGACTGGTGCTTGGTCCCCCTACACTCTGCAGGCCAGGAGCTGAAGCTGCCATGTGTGCTGGCTGCCTGTGTGGGCAGCTCAGCAGCTTCTCGCCTCGGGGGCAAAAGCCACGCACTCCCACTTACTGGGTCCCAAAGTCCAGACTGTACTGACCTCTCACTTTGTCCTTCGCATCTATGTGTTCATAATTCTGGAAACGGCCACAGCTGCTGCTGATCTGGAGTCCCACCAGCTGGTGGCTGGTCAGGCCTACCCTGGAGCTAAAGCCTTGGGGTGGGGCTGGCCTTGGCTCCCAGAGTGCTGTGCTTGCTGATTCCTGCCAGTCTGCCAGGCTGTCCTGAGTGGGAGGTTAGCTTCTCTATGTCATTAAGTGTGTTCTGCAACTCCAAAGTTTGTTTAGAGTCCCCTTTTTACATGGATTGGGGAAGATGGAAGCCGGAGCCATGGGGAGGTCCTGCTTCTACTCTGCCATCTTGACTCTACTTTATTGTCCCCATATTACAGGTGAGGAAACTGAGGTTCAAAGAAGCTGAATAACTTTCTCATGGTTGTAAAGTATATTAAGTATCAGAAGCAGGATTTTAACCTGGATCTCTCCTGATTCTGAGCCTGTTCCACCATGATGCCGCCTTAGAAAAACTCTTTGTAAGGTCCAAGGAAATATGGAGGTAAAATGACTTACCTAGGGTTACACAGCCAGTAAGTGTATGAGGTAGGATTTGGCCTGACATCTTCCTGACTCCAGGCCCAATGCTCTATCCACTCTGCCACCCAGATACCCCTATTTAGGCCCATTGTGTTTAAAACTCTCACTAAAGTCCAATCCAATGCATAATTGAAGGCTGGATATAACCATGGGATCGTGAAGTCTATGACGATGGAATCCAAGTTTCAGCAGGTCTAACCAAGATGGAAAGGCCTTCCATATAAACTTGGTGAGTTCAAAGAGACTTATCACTAGAGGTATGGATACTGAGTAACTTTGATTTTGTTTTTTACTAGAAAAAAAGTCATAAATTGTTGAAAGAAAGAATGTTTAGCTGGGAGCAAGAGGAAAAGCAGAGAAAGGATAGGACCACAGCTCAAGATGAACATGATAACAGAGGGAAGGAAGAACTTTTCAATTTTTATTTTTTTTCTCTTTTCTCTTCTAAAGAGGAGCATCTTTGGACTAGGAAGAATAGAACTAAGATGATTAGATGTTAGCTTGAAACAGATCATATTCCCTAGAGGATATTTAGGGGAGAAGTAGACAGAGTACCATGTCTGGATTAAAAAAGACTCATGTTCCTGAGTTCAAATCCAGTCACAGATACATCTTAACTGTGTGACCCTGGGCAAGTCACTTAATCTTGATTGCCTCAGTTTCCTCATCTATAAAATGAATTGGAGAAGAAATGACAAACCACTCTAACATCTTTGTCAAGAAAACCCCAAGTGAAGTCATGAAAAGTCAGACACAACTGAAATGACTGAAAAATAATATTTAAAGGAGTAGATAGATACACATCTAGCCCAGGACCTCCTCTATTTAAGGAGAGCAGGGTTGTAGTCTCTAGTCCCAATCTCCTGTTTTGCCTCCTGGCAAGAATAAAAGTTCCTGTTGGAGGAAGGAGAGAAGAAGAGAAGAGGCTAGAGATGTTTTTCTGCTTTCTTCTAGTCACACAATGATGCTTCCATATTACAGGAGGGGGACAGACCATACTACATGGGGAGCTCCTTTCTAAACGTGTAGCCCCTTTCTTCATGTGTAGCCTCTTTCTACAGGTGGGGTCATATTCCAAATGGATGTTAGGTGAGCACTTAGAAAGGATAAGTAGTGATTTCTTTTTGAGATAGCATTTTCTTTTTTTCTTTTTCTTTATTTTCTTTTTTTATTATTATTTTTTAGTTTACATCATTCATTTCCACAAGATTTTGAGTTACAAATTTTCTTCCCATTTTTCCCCTGCCCACCACCCCAAAACAGTGATCCCATTGAATATCCCTTCCTTCATTCTGCTCTCTCCCATATCTTCCCCCATACCCTCTCCAACTTTCCAGTAGCAAACGGTGGATCTCTATGCCCCAGTTCCTGTATATCTTATTTCCCAGTTAAATGTAAAATAATATTAATAATAATATACACATATTTTAAATATTTGATTATAGACTTTTGAATTCTAGATTCTTTCCCTACCTCCCTCATCACCCACCCTTAGTGTGAAGATAAGCAATTCAATGTAGAGTGTACATGTACAGCTATGCAAAACATTTCCATAGTGGATATATTATGAAAGACTGACTATGTTTCCCTCCATCCTCTCCCACCCCCCACTAGTTCTATTCTCTACTTTGATCCTGTCCCTTTTCAAAAGTGGGTGCTTCCAACTTCCCTCCCTCCCAGCCTGCCCTCCCCTCCATCATCCCCCCTCTCATCCCCTTCCCCCCTACTCTCCTGTAGGGTGAGATAACCTATTTAGTGTGTATGTCATTCCCTCCCGAAGCCAAATTCAATGAGAATAATGTTGACTCATTCCCTTTTACCTTCCTCTTCTTCCCCTCCATTGTAACAGTTTTCCCTTGCCTCTTCAATATTAATTTACCCCATTCTATCTCTCCCCATCTCCTCTCATTATATTCCTCCCTCATCTCTTAATTTCACCTTTTAAGTATTATCCCTTCCTATTCAATTGGTCCTGTGCCCTCTGTCTATGTATACCTGTATACATATATACACACACTCACATATGTATTCATACACCCATATACCCTCCATATATACCCATATACTGCTCATATATAGACATATGTATGTATGTATACATACATATATATATATACACACATACACACATTTCTATTCCCTTCAACTATTCTCATACAGAAAAAAGTTTCATAAGTTACAATTATCATTTTCCCATGTAGGAATGTAAGTAGTTCAACTTTGATAAGCTCCTTATGATTTCTTTTCCCTTTTTCCCTTCTCATGCTTCTCTTGCTTCTTGTATCTGAATGTCATATTTTCTATTCAACTCTGGTATTTTCATCATGAATGCTTGAAAGTCCTCTATTCCACTAAATGACATACACATAGCACTTCAAGGCTGATGGTTTTTCAAGGCACTGTATTATCCCCATCTAGGGAAATGCATGGACATGATCCTGCAGCTCTTAGATTCATAGCATATCAGAGATGGAAGTCTTGTTACAGATTATCTAGTCCAACCCCTTCAATTTACAGGTGAGGAAATGAGGCTTGAAGAGGTGATGAGATGCACCCCAAACCACATAGATAGCAAGTATCAGGCAGGGATACAAATGTCTAACTTTGAATCAAATGAGATAATACATCAGCCAATTTATTAATCAATCAATAAACATTTATTAAGCACCTACTGTGTTCCAGGCATTGTGCTAAGCACTGGGGAAACAAATTTAAAAAATAAAGACAGTCCTTGCCCTTAAGGAGTTTACAATCTATAATGGGAGAAGACAAAATAGAGAAGAAAGCAGAAAAGGGGAGTGGGGAGTGGGAGGGAAGAGTAGATACTTGATGAAGGGTATAGAAAAGTTAGAAAACACCCAGAGTCTTCAGTCAGGTGTGAAATGAGGAGATCCTCTGTGGTGAATGCTCTCCTTGGTGGTTTGGAGTTCATGGCTCCACCCTCCAATCTCTGAGACCAGAGGGTAGATAGGTGGAGTTCCAAGGCTGATGAGATCTTACAGGATGATGAAGTCATCCTAATAATGAGCTTCTTAGGGCCTGACGGAGAAGTTCTAGAACAGGGCAGCCAGCTAAGCAATGAGAAGGAATATGGAAAGTGCTTTGCTCTATTAATGTTGTTATCATCATCATTCTGATAACAAATCTACTTGTTTCCACTATAACACAATCTAATAGCTCCTTCAGTGTCATGAAGTACTTGATTAGGTAGCCAGTTAGTGAATCAATATGCATTTATTAAGCACTTACTATATGTGATAAGAGGCAGCTAGGTGGCACAGTGGATAGAGTCAGGAAGACTTGAGTTCCAATCTGGCAGGGTAAAGAGCCCTGAGCTTGGAATTAGGAAGATTCCTCTTCATGAGTTCAAATCTGGCTTCCGACACTTACTAGCTGTGTGATCCTGGGCAAGTCACTTAACCCAGTTTGCCTCAGTTTCCTCATCTGTAAAATGAGCTGGAGAAGTAAATGGCAAACCACT
>NW_027186304.1:36915886-36982961 GCF_028583685.1 Petaurus breviceps papuanus | reverse complement strand
GTTTCCTCATCTGTAAAATGAGCTGGAGAAGTAAATGGCAAACCACTCCAGTATCTTTGCTAAGAAAACTGCAAATGGGCTCAAGTCAGACATGATTAAACAACAACAACAAACTTCTAAATGATGGAATTAGAAAGCAAATTAAAAACAATTCTTGAGCTGAAAGGTTTGTGGGGGAGGTGAGACATGCAAATAACTAAGTACATATAAAATACATACAGATTTAATTGTTGATCATCTTAGAGGGGAGGACAGGCGGGGGAACTGGGAAAGACCCTCAGCAGGAAATGGCCTTTAGACTGAGTCTTGAAGGAATCCTAGGAGGCTAAAATTTGAAGGTGAGGAAGGAAGACTGACCAGAAACTGGGATTGTCAACTTTACCTTTCAATCATTGTGTTATGCAAAAACTCAACTTGCAATTTTTATATGACAAGTTAGCTAAAGAAAGAATTGATTCAATTTTACTCTAGGCTTTAAGGTTGGCAAAACATTTTTATAAATATCTCCTTTGATCTTCACAACAGTATGTACTGGGCAGTATGTACTATTATTATCACCATTTTTGCAGATAAGAAAATTGAGGCAAAGAGAGGTTAAGAAACTTACTCAGGGTCACATAGCCAGGCAAAATTTGAACTCCAATTTTCCATGTGGTAAATCCAATGCTTTATCTACTATGCCACCTAGCATGGAGCTGAATAAAGACAGGATCAAACTCCAAAGTCCAAGGTCTAGATTATTTATTCTATGCCTGATTTGAACCAGACTCTCTTTGGGACGGGGTGCAAACTAGACTGGCCTCCACACTAGCAGGAACACCTGAAGGAAAAGCCGACTTCATGCCCAATGTGCCCAAATCAGTACTGATGGCACCACCTTGTGGCCACATTTAATTTTAGCTTTTCTAATTTCCATACAGATGAATTGAAAGAATCCTAGTATTTCCAGCTGAAAGATACCTGGGAGGTCACAGGGTCTAATCCCATAGATTAGGAAACTAAGCACCTAGGGAAAGGTTTCATAAAGACTTAGTGAATGAGTTAAGACTCTAAACCAACTCTTCTCACTCCCAATGCTGTGATCCTTCCTACCATATTATGTTGCCTCAGGAGTCTTGTTTTTTAATTAATGCTTATTTTAGGGAAATATTAAATAGAATTGAGAAATTATTTCTCCTTAAAAAAGTTTACTTATTTTCTTAGGAAAAAAGTAATGTTATTAGAGAAATATAAAGAACAGCAGTGTTCACATGGTATCATATGCTTTCCTTTTTTTTTAAGAGCTGGAGGGAACCTTAGAGATAATTGCTAAAAAGATTGAGTTCCAGTAAGATGAAGAGGGTGGGAAAGGGTTATCTAGCCACGGAATGGAAGCCAGGGAAACGGAGCTAGGACTAGAACCTTGGTCTCCTGCTTCTCTGTCCACTGCACTTGTTACTACATTGTCAACCAATATTAGGGAAAGTGCTGGCTCTGGTGTCCATAGTAGGGCCTTAATATGTGGGTGGATCATTTGACTTTAATTTGGAAGGATGGTATCTAATGAGCAATAATAACAACTTACTTCCTTGGTACAGTCAAGGATCTTTACAAATAAATTATTGACATATTTTGGTTTATATTAATCATCTGTATTTCTCAATGTATACTTGTTACCACCCACTCTCAGAGACATTATCTTATGACAAAGAATAAAAAGAGATTTTAAAAAAGGATCTCAGAAACCTGATAGATCTGACATTATCTGTACTATTTTTTACCTCTGGTTCCCTACTTCTGGAAAAAAAAAAAAGGTAGGAAAATGCCTTCTCATATATCTTGTTTAGGGCCAAGCTAGATCATTATAGGGCAGCTAGGTGGCTCAGTGGATATAGCACTGGGCCTGGAGTCAATAACAATCATATTCCTGAGTTCAAATCTGGCCTCAGACACTTACTAGCTATGTGACCCTGGGCAAGTCACTTAACCTTGTTTGCCTCAGTTTCCTCATCTGTAAAATGAACTGGAGAAGGAGACAGCAAATTACTCCAGTATCTTTGTCAAGAAAACCCCAAATAGGGTCATGAAGAGTCAGATAGAACTGAATAACAACGACAACAAAGGTCATTATAATTTCATAACATCCAGTCTCTTTTGTCTTGTTGTCATTGTTCTTGCCATTTCCATTGTCATAGTTGTAAATATTCTGCTCATGTCTTCCCATGCTTCTCTATCATTCTCATGTTCCCCGTTTCTTACAAAACAGTAGTATTCTATTACATCTATGCACCATAACGTGTTTGACCATTCTCCAATGGATGGGCACCTACTTTGTTTACAATTCTTTGATAACACAAAAAGTGCTGCTATAACTATTTTGGTATACATGGGCCCTTTCTTTTTTGTGGTTGATCTCTTGAAGCTATATGCCTAGCAGCATAATCTCAGTGTCAAATGATGGGTTATGTTAGTCACCTTCTTTGTATAATTAACAAATTACTTTCTAGAATGGTTAGATTCATTCACAACTCTACCAACTTTCCATTATTGTGTCCATCTTTCCATAACCTCTCCAGCACTGACTATTTCTATCTTTCTTCATCTTTTCTAATTCAACCAAGAATCTTCAATTATTTTTATAGACTCTTTGGGGCCATTTAGTCTAATCTAGATGGCAGATGGTGGCTAAGTGGATAGAGCCTGGGCCTGGAGTCAGGAAGATCTGAGTTCAAATTCAGTCTCAGAAACTAGCTGTGTGACACTGGGCAAGACACTTAATCTCTGTTTGCCTCAGTTTCTTCAACTATAAAATGGAGATCATAATGGCTCTTAATTCACTGGGGTGTTATAAGGATCAAATGAGATAATATTTGTAAAAGTTTTTAAGAATAAGTGCCTTGCACATAGTAGATACTAAATAAATGCTTATTCCCTCCCTTTAATTTGACAACACACCTGTATCGTCACTGACAAAGGATCTTATACATAGTGAAATGTTACCCCAGTCAAGTGAGGGACAGGTGAGAAGTTGTCACAGATCCATGATTTTATCAGAGAAAGTCCTCAATCCCTTCTTGGTTAGGTAGTCACCCCTTCCTTGCCTTCATGCAGAGTTTATGGGTAGTTATGGCCAAAAGAATTCATTATCTAGTAGTCAAAATTCATTATCTCCAAGACAGCATTTGGCTGATGACCTTCTTTGAACTTAGCCTGTTCCCCATATAACAAAGAGTCCATTGCCTATACTTGAACACTTTCCATTTGATTAGCACTTGCCAAATCTTCCATTCTGCTGGCCTAGGCTTCAGAAACTCAAGTTCACCTCCACATTGGAAGTATCACAAAACTCTAGTAGAGGGATTTTAATGTCTCCTGAGAAATGGAGTCCTAGAGACATTAACTAGCTGTCTGTGAGTCACCAACAGTCAGGAATAGAACTCGAGGGTTCCTACTTTTGGGGTGATTCCCAGTAAACCACACCCCTTTTGTATCCAGGCTAACTTTGGGCCACTTCTGAAATCTTATACATTTCAGGGAGTATGAATGGGTCATTCCATTTTGGGCTAAACCAACCTTGGACAGTAGAGACTGCCTGATTGCATCAAGTCCACCAACACAGGGATTTTCACCTGGGTTTACTCCACCAGAATTGGGGAACAATTCTTTTTATCCTCCGGGTAATGCTATGCTGCGCCTCCAGCCAAATGAGCAGTAGATGAATGGAAACCACAAAATTAAAGGTATTGTTGGCACTGGGGCTCAAACCAAAAATGCTGATCCAAGAATGAAGAACTCTGAACAACTTCAGACAAGTCAGATACACAAGTTAGACCAGCTTTAGGCAGCTATTCTTTATGCGACTGGCACATACACAGAAGATACTGTACTGTTCCTGCTCATTTACTTTGGCTCTGGGCTGAGTCAGTCCCCTTGTACTTTGGCTCTGTCTTATGCAGACTGTTACGTACAAAGTCATCTTTGTTCAAGGCTTGTTTTCATGATCACCTTGAGCCTCTGCTCTCCTTAAAAGGATACCTTTGTTAGGGTGATGGTGGGGGAGGAGGGAAGGACATCTCCCCCTCAGGGTTCTAGAGTCCCCTGGGGGTTTAAGGTGGGTTTTTTTCTTCTACTATTGGCTCAAGGCCTTACCAGCTGTGTTTCCCTCATTGTTAACAGCCAGTGACTGGGGATCCAGTTCCATATATTTAACCTCTTAATATCAGTTAGCTTTTATATAAGAATAGTTACTTCAAAGATAGAGCAAGAGGAATCCCCCGTACAACACCTTGATGATGATGTTATTATTCAGTCCTTCAGTCATGTCTGACTCTTCATGGCCTGGTAAACCATTAGGGTCTGTGGGGTATACTTGACGACGATACTGGAGAGGTTTGTCATTTCCTTCTCTAGTGGATTGATGGTGGGGTGAGATAAATAAGGCTTACAACTTATCTCAGTTCTTGTATAACATTGATTCCATCAGGTATACATCCAAAGGTGGCATAGCTGCCAGCTTCTGCTGGGCTAGAATGCTGAAGGTCCTTCCAGATGCTCCTAATTCCACAGGACATTTTTGCTGTAAAAACTAGCCTGCATTCTAGTGGTTTGTGTTTTGTTCTAAGCCTATGAAATTCCCAAGATGGGAGACTTCACTTCCTGTAGCTAGAATAAAAAAGAATGAACAAAAAGTCCATAGACCCATACCTGTTTCTTAGCTGTGTGGCCTCAAGTGGGGAAGGCTCTAAAGGCCTACCCCTTTACTGTCTGGTCTCTTTGATTGTGAATGGAGTCAACCTTGATCCCTCAGAAGAAATTGTAGCAAAGACACAAAAGTTAGGTCAAGGATGACTCAGATCTTTTGGAAAACGTTGATAATTTCAACTATCCAACCAATGGAAAAAGGCTCTTCCCAACCATCTGATAGGCCAACTAGGACCAGTAACTGAATTTTCATGGATGCACTTCCCTTACATATCATCATGCTTCTCCTGGAAGCTGCTCCCTAGCATCTTCTACTTTCATCTAAGCAAGCTGATGGGCTGTGAACATGTGCCAGACCTCCATTACAGATGTATTCAGAAATGAAAGTCATATGCAAAGGCTATCAATAGAAAATTTTAGAAGGATATCTTGAGTGTAGCAAATTCAAAGGTAATAGCTATAAGTGTGGTACCTATAATCCATTCTTTTCTTCAAAGCATTTTGGTTGGTAAGGGAAATGAAGGATTTTCTGCCACATGATACTTGAAGCTTCTGGGGACTATCCAGTTGTTAATACTTTAACATTTTACCAGTGGTATTTATGTTGGGACAGCTATCTGGCACAGTGGATAGAGTGCATGGCTAGAAGTCAGGAAGACTCATCTTCATGAGCTCAATTCTAGCCTCAGACTTTCACTAACTATGTGATCCTGGACAAGTCACTTAACCCGGTTTGCCTCAGTTTCCTCATCTGTAAAATGAGCTGGAGAAGGAAACGACAACCTGCTCCAGAATCTTTGCCAAGAAAACACCAGATGGGGTCACAGAATCAGACATGACTGAAAAATGACTCAACCATATCAGTTGAACAACCATGTACCTTTAAGTACTGGAATTGGCATATGACATGGTATATGAGGTTTAGAGATGCCATCCTGGGCCCATAAAGGACAGGGAGACAGCAAGCCACTGAGAGAGAAGGCTTGAGATGGGTCACTTTGGGGAGAGGTCTCTGGTAGCAGTGTCAATTAAACCCCCTGGGAATCCACAACCTGAAAGACTCTCTGAAATTTTGAACCATGGTAAAAAAGAAAAAAAAAATTACCCCCAAACTAAAAACACCACACAAAAAACCCAAATCAAAACAAGAAAACCTTTAAGAGTTTTATGCATATAAGATACACTATAGTGGGTTGCAGTGGTGAATTTGATTCATGCAGATAGACTAGGTATTGCAGGCCAAATTCCTCAGGGTTACACAGTAGATTCCTGGGACACATTTACTTGGAATGGGTATAAGTAGACAAACAGTTCTTGGTTGAACTCTTTTGTACAACAGTAATCCATTTACATCCCCATGTCACTCATTGAGCTGTGAAACACCTGAAGAGACAGAATGAATGGACCAATGGGCAAAGCTACACTTTCCAGCTTTGACTTTGAATGAACCACTTGGATCCAGTTTATTTGGTTTCAGATAAAGAAACATTTAGGCCCAGAGATTCAGATTTTACATGTCATATGATATAAAGGCTTTTATTCTCCATAGACAGTAAGTAAATAGAGAAAATAATGACTTTTTTTAGGTAGTTGAGGTCAAGTGACTTGCCCAGGATCACACAGATAGTAAGTGTCTAAGGCTGAATTCGAACTCAGGTTCTCTTGACACCAGGGCCAGTTCTCTATCCACTGAGCCACCTAGCTTCCCTTAATATGACTTTTAATAGAGATAAATTGAAAAGTTATAAACAGGCTAAAAAGAAGTCAAACACACAAATAGAAGATAGTGAAGAATAAGACTGTTGTTGTTAAGCAGTTTTTCAGTTGTGTTTGACTCTTTGTGACCCCATTTAGGGTTTTCTTGGCAGAGATACTGGAGTGATTTGCCATTTCCTTTTCCAGCTCATGTTACAGAAGAGGAAACCAAGACAAACAAGGTTAAGTGACTTGCCCAGGGTCGCACAGCTAGTAAGTGCCTAAGGCCAGATTGAACTCAGGAAGATGAGTCTTCCTCTTTCCAGGCCAAGCACCTGGCTGCCCCAAAGGCAAGACTAGACAATGCATGTGAAAAATCCAGAGAAGGTTTAATTTACTGTAAGTTCAATTTGAGTCAACAGTGTGAGATGACTTCCTCAAAAGTGAAAGTGTTCTTAGACTATAATGATAGAAATATAGTATCTAAAATGGTAATAGCAAGGGAGAACTGGTCCGATTGCTTCTGAAACACTGTGTTTGATTTGGGTATGCCACATTTTAGAAAGGGAAATGACAAAGGAAAGTGTGTCTAAAGCAGAGTGACTCAAAACCATGCCATAGAAGATCATTTGAAGGAATTGGGGATGTTTAGCTGGGAGAAGAGTAGATTTTAGGGGCACATAATATCTATATTAAATTATTTTGTGAGCCACCATGTCAAAGAAGGATTAAACTTTTTCAATGTGGCTGTAAAGGGTTGAAGTTGCAAGTAGGTAATTTTAACATAAAGAAGAACTTCTTATCCTTTAGAACTGCTTAAGAATAAAATGGAATTTCTTTTAAGGTAATGAGTTCCCCACCAATAGAGTTGTCAAAAAAGTGGAATGAGTTGGTTGCCTTGTGAGACTGAGGCTCTATGTCACTGAAAATGTTCAAATAGAGATTATAGGGCAGGGGTGCTAGGAATGGGGAGGGAGGGAACAAACATTTAAACATACCTACACAGTGCCAGGCACTGTGCTAAGTGCTTTATAGATATTATCTCATTTGCTCCTCACAACAGTTCTGTGAGGAAACTGAGGTGGAGAAAGACAAAGTGACTTGCCCAGGGTCACACAGCTAGTAAGTATTAAGTGTCTGAGGCCAGATTTGAACTCTACACTCAGCTCTCTATTTATTGTGCCACCAAGTTTGACTAGGTGAACACTGAAATCATCACTTCCAGCTTCAAGATTCCACATTTCTATGTAGGGTCTTCATATTTGTATACTTGTCTGATTTTTCCACATCCACAATTCCCTCAAATGATCTTCCTGTAGCATGGTTTTCAGCCACTCTCTTTTGGACACATTTTCATTTATCAATTCCCTTTCTAAAATGTTGCATCCCCAATCTAACACAAAATTTCAGACGCAATCTGACCATTTGGTATTACTGTTTTAGACACTATATTATAGACTGGACACTCTATGTAGATATATATATATATATATATATATATATATATACACTATATATAGACACATATCTATCAATATGGTTCAAAGACACTTTCACTTTTGAGTGATGTTAGGGTATAAGCTCTCAAACACCAGCCCAAATAGGTACTTCATGAATAACCCAGGATAGTGGTGATGTCTTGCAATGATGCTGACATTTGACCTTTAAAAACCCAGGGGATTTCCTTGCCTCAAGCTGGAAATCTTCAAATGGATGCCTATTAAGACAAGTTGTCATAATGTTGGATTGTCTAGTTATTTTCAGGTCCCTTAGTGACTCATCGCTCTTTTAATGACATTCCCAAGCCATTCATTAACCTGGGTTAATGTCTCTGTTTGATGTTTCCTTTGTTGCTATGGAATCGTGGTGTTTGCTCAACAGAAATAAAAAAGAGCAGGGAAGAGAATAGCTTCTGTATATACAGGTGTACTATATGCACCAATGCTTCAACCAATCAAATTTCACACACATTATCAACACTTTATAACCAAACTCCACCATAACATTCCTAATACAGCTGTTAGGCCAAATAGGCCAGCCAAGTGACTGTTTTTCTTAATTTCTCCCACCAAAGAACTTCCTTGTCTCTGCTATGGTGGATTCCTCTACCCTTGCCCCAGTCTGAGATCTACCTACCTCTAGCACCAAGGGAGTGATTCCCTCACTCCTAGATACTAAAGGGCTTGCAGTCTACTGGTAATGTTATTTTGACTAGTATGTTTTCCAGCAACCTTAACAACATTAAATGATGTATGTCTTTATCAATTGTTAGTTTGAAGATCTCCAATCACATTTTTGCCATTAAAAAAAAGACATTTTACAGTGAATAGAGCACCGGCTCTGGAGTCAGGAGGATCTGAGTTCAGACACTTAACACACACAAAAAACTAGCCATGTGACCTTGGGCAAGTCACTTAACCCCAATTGCCCTACCTTCCCCCATCCAAAAAGCAAAAAGAAAAGAAATAAGATATTTTATTGATGCCTTTCATCTTTCAATCATAGCCAATTCTAGGATACTTCCCACATTGAATCCTCCTTTATGATGAAAAACAACACAAAAACAATTAAGCAAAAATATCCAACATAGTGACCACATCTATTATGTACAAAACATTCTGTTTTGTCTCTGCCTCTCTGCTATGAGGAGGGAAGTATATTTCTTTTTTTTAACATTTGTTTTTAAAAATTCAAGTTCCAGATTCTCTCCCTTCTTCCCTCCTCACCCACCCCCATTGAGAAGACAACCAATTCAATATAGGCTATACATGTGTAGTTATGCAAAACATTTCCACAGTCGATATATTGTGAAAGACTAACTATATTTCCCTCCATCCTATCCCCCCCCTTTATTCTGTTTTCTTCTTTGACCCTGTCCCTTTTCAAAAGTGTTTGCTTCTGATTACCCTCTCCCCCAATCTGCCCTCCCTTCTATCCTCTCCCCCTCTTATATTCTTTCCCCCTATTTTCTTGTAGGTAAAGATACAAATTGAGTGTGTATGTTATTCCCTCCTTAAGCCAAATCCAATAAAAGTAAGGTTGACTCATTCCCTTTCATCTCCCTGCTCTTCCCCTCCATTGTAACAGCTTTCTCTTGCTTTTATGTGAGATAATTCACCATATTCTATCTCTCCCTTTCTCCTTCTCCCAATATATTCTTCTCTCACCTCTTAATTTTATTTTTTAGATATCATCCCTTCATATTCAACTCACCCTGTGCCCTCTGTCTATATATACATATATACACACATACATATACATATATATATATATACACACACACACATATATTCCCTTCAACTATCCTAATACTGAAAAAAAGTTTCATTAATTACAAATATTGTCTTTCCACGTAGGAATGCAAACAGATAAACTTTAATAAGTTTCTCATGATTCCTCTTTCCTGTTTACCTTTTCATGCTTCTCCTAATACTTGTATGTGAAAGTCAGATTTTCTGTTCAGCTCTGGTCTTTTCATCAAGAATGCATGAAAGTCCTCTATTTCATCGAATATCCATATTTTCCCCTGAAGTATTATGCTCAGTTTTGCTGGATGGGTGATTCTTGGTTTTAATACTAGCTCCTTTGACCTCCAGAATATCATAATCCAAGTTGTTCAATCCCTAATGTAGGAGCTTCTAGATCTTGTGTTATCCTGATTGTGTTTCCACAATACTCGAATTGTTTCTTCTTGGCTGCTTGTAATATTTTTTCCTTAACCTTGGAACTCTGGAATTTGGCTATAATATGCCTAGGAATTTTCTTTTTGGGATCATTTTCAAGAGGTGATCAGTGGATTTTTTCAATTTCTATTTTGCCCTCTGGTTCTAGAATATCAGGGCAATTTTCCTTGATAATTTCTTGGAAGATGTCTAGGCTCTTTTTTCTGATCATGGCTTTCAGGTCGCCCAATAATTTCCAAGTTATCTGTCCTAGATCTATTTTCCAGGTCAGTTGTTTTTCCAATGAGATATTTTACATTATCTTCTATTTTTTTTCATTCTTTTGGATCTGTTTTATAATATCTTGATTTCTCATAGAGTCATTAGCTTCCATTTGCTCCATTCTAATTCTGAAGGAATTGTTTTCTTCAGTGAGCTTTTAGATTTCTTTTTCCATCTGATCAAATTTTTTTTTTCTTTTTGGAGGGCAATTGGGGTTAAGGGACTTGCCCAAGATCACAGAGCTAGTTTTTGGGTTAAGTGTCTGAGAATGGATTTGAACCCAATGCTGCTTTTTAAGGCATTCTCCTCCTCATTGGCTTTTTGGGCCTCTTTTGCCATTTGAGTTAGTCTATTTTTAAAGTGTTATTTTCTTCAGTATTTTTGGGGTCTCTCTCAGCAAGCTGTTGACTCATTTTTCTTGATTTTCTTACATCATTCTCATTTCTCTTCCCAATTTTTCCTCTACTTGTTTTATTTGATTTTCAAAATCCTTCTTGAGGTCCTCCATGGCCTACAACCAATTCATATTTTTCTTGGAGGCTTTTGATGCAGGAGTTTTGACTTTCTTTCTCCTTTTGGTTCTATGTTTTGATCTTCTTCATCAAAGAACCATTCTATAGTCTGATTTTTCTTCCTCTGTTTGCTCATCTTGCCAGCCAATTACTTGACTTTTGAGCTCTTTGCCATGGCAGAACTCTGCTTCCAGAGTGGAGAGTGCTATGTCCCAAATTTCTGGGGTTTTGTGTAGTTGTTGTCAAAGCTAATTCTAGGCACCTGCCTCAGAACTGTGATGAGGATTCCCTCTCCACAGCTAGCACAAGCTCTGCCACACCAGTGCTCCTCTTCACCCTAGGACTGCCATCCAAGACTACAACCCAGATCCAAACAGGGCAAAGCCAAAGAATCCTGCCTCAGTGCCAGCAAAGAGATTCCTGCAATTGTCCTCTGATCAGCTACTTGGTCCCCCCTCATTCTATGGCCCTGGAGCTCCAGAAGCAGCTGCCTCTGCCCTGGGGGCAGGGGCTGGACAGCTGCTCTTCTCACACCCCAGGTCCAGCAGGGTTTCCCCACTGACCTTTTACCTTCTCTTTGGTGTTTATGGGTTGAGAAGTCTGGAAACAGCCACGGTTGTCAATGATTCAGTCTCCTGAGGTCTGCTCTGGCTGGTCTGTGCCTCTGCTCTGTTCCGGTATGGCCCATGCAGGACTGCACTCTGCTTCCAGCCCAGTGAAATAGACACTTTTGGCTTGCCAAACTGACTTCAGCTGGAGGTATATTTCTCTCTGTCATTTTGTGGATTCTGTAGCTCTAAAATTTGTTTAGAGTCATTTTTTTTTTACAGGTATTGGAGGTGGTTGGGGTACGAGCTCAAACAAGTTTCTGCTTTTACTCTGCCATCTTGGGGAACTGTATTTTCTAATCTTCTCTGTGAGACTTTCATTGGTTTATGCTAAGCCCTGGGGATACAAAGGAATGCAAAGACAGTCCTTGTCTTGGAGGAACTTACAATCTAATGGGGGAGACACTACGGAAATAAGTATGTACAAACAAGCTATATACAACATACATTGGAAATAATAAATGAAAGGACGGCACTAGAATTAAGAGGTTTGGGGAAGTGTTTCCTGTAGAAAGTGGGATTTTATGAAGTCAGATTTAAATAATTGGAAAAACATCAGTTGCTCATGAGTAGTCTGAGCTAATATAATAAAAATGATAATTCTACCTAAATTAATTTACTTATACAGTGCCATACCAATCAAAATACCAAAAAACCATTTTATAGAGCTAGAAAAAATAATAACAAAGTTCATCTTGAAGAACAAAAGGTCCAGAATAGAAGATGGCAGAGTAGAAACAGGACCTCCGTGTGGCTCCGGCTCCCACCACCTCCAATTCATGTAAAAGGGGACTCTAAACAAACTTTGGAGCTACAGAACACACAAAATGACACAGAGAAGCTAACCTCCTGCTGAGGACAGCCTGGCAGGCTGGCAGGAATCAGCCAGCGCAGCGATCTGGGAGCCGAGCCCAACCTTATGCTGAGGTTTTAGCGCCAGGGAAGGCTTGACCAACCACTGGCTGGAGGGACTCCAGATCACCAGCAGCTGTGGTGATCCAGAATTATCCACATGTAGATGCTAAGGACAAAGTGAGAAGTCAGTGCAGTCTGGAATTTGGATATGGAATACTCCAGTAGTTGGGAGTGCATTGGCTTTTGCCCCCGAGGTGAGAAGCTGCTGAGGGCTGCGGCACAGATGCCTCCACACGGCAGCTTCAGCTCCTGGCCTGCAGAGTGTAGGGGGACCAAACAATCAGTCTGAGGGGTAATCACTCTTGCTTTAACCTGCTTGGATCTGGATTGCAGTCCTGGGGTGTGCAACCAGCTTGCCAGAGCATGTGGAGGCTTCAGAGAGGGCACCCAACTAATACCTCCGACAGTTGAGAAAACCCCAGTGTTTGGAATGAAGCTCCCCTGTCTGGTGGCAGAGACCTACTGTGGCAAAAAGTCCAAAAGTCAAGTAATTTAGTGGCAAAATGAAAAGCAAAGGAAGCAAACCAAGCAAAGCAATCCAACATTAGACTCCTATTTTGGGGACAAAAAGGATCAAAGCATGGAACAGGAGGAAGACAGTGAAGTTAGAACTCCTGCACCAAAAGCTTCCAAGAAAAATACAAGCTGGTTACAGGCCACAGAGGACCTTGAAAAGCAAATAAGAGAAGTGGAGGAAAAATTGGGAAGAGAAGTGAGAACAATGCAAGAAAATGATGAAATGAGAGTCAACAGCCTGACTGAGGAAAATAACACCTTAAAAAACAGAGTAACTCAAATGGCAAAAGAGGCTCAAAAAGGCAATGAGGAGAAGAATGCCTTAAAAAGCCAAATCTGCCACATGGAAAAAGAATCTCAAAACCTCACTGAGGAGAATCATTCCTTCAGAATTACATTGGAGCAAATGGAAGCTAATGACTTTATGAGAAATCAAGATGCGAAAACAGATGAGAAAAAAGATCCTAACAAATGAAAAAATAGAAGGCAATGTGAAATATCTCATTGGAAAAGCCACTGACCTGGAAAATAGATCCAGGAGAGATAATTTAAAAATTATTGGACTACCTGAAAGCCATGATCAAAGAAAGAACCTAGAAATCATCCTCCAAGAAATCCTCAAGGAAAACTGCCCTGATGTTTTAGAACCAGAGGGAAAAATAGAGGTTGAAAGAATCTACTGATCACCCCCTGAAAAAGATCCCAAAAAGAAAACTCCTAGGAATATTATAGCCAGGTTCCGGAATTCCCAGATTAAGGATAAAATATTACAAGCAGCCAGGAAGAAACAATTTGAATATTGTGAAACACCATCACGATAACTCAGGATCTGGCAGCTTCTACAGTGAGGGATCCAAGGGCTTGGAATATGATATTCCGGAGGGCAAAGGAGCTGGGATTAAAACCAAGAATCACCTACCCAGCAAAACTGAGTATCATGTTTCAGGGGAAAATATGGTCATTCAGTGGAATAGAGGACTTTCAAGCATTCGTGATGAAAAAACCAGAGTTGAATAGAAAATCTGACATTCAGATACAAGAAGCAAGAGAAGCATGAGAAGGTAAAAATGGAAATGAAATCATAAGGAACTTATCAAAGTTGAACTACTTACATTCCTACATGGAAAAATGATAATTGTAACTGATGAAATTTTTTTCGGTATGAAAATAGTTGAAGGGAATAGAAATAAATAAATATATATATATATGTCTTAAAAAAAATAAAAGGTCCAGAATATCAAGGGAATTAATGAAAAGAAATACAAGGGAAGGTGGCCTAGGCATACTGGGTTTTAAATTGTATTATATAGCAGCAATCATCAAAACTACTTGGTATTGGCTAAGACATAGAGTGGTGGATCACTGGAATAGGTTGGGTACAGAGGACACAGTAGTCAATGACTATAGTAATCTACTGTTTGATAAACCCAAAGACCCCAGCTTCTGGGATAAGAACTCACTATTTGACAGAAACTGTTAGGAAAAATGGAAAATAATATGGCAGAAACTAAGCATAGATCAACATCTTACACCTTATACTGAGATAAAGTCAAAATGGGTACAGGATTTAGATATAAAGGCTGATACTATAAGTAAACTGGGAAAGCAATGAATAGTTTGCCTGTCAGATTTATGGAGAACAGAAGAATTTATGACCAAACAAGAGATAGAGAACATTATGAAATGCAATATGGATAATTTTGATTATATTAAATTGAAAAGGTTTTGCACAAACAAAGCCAATGCAACCAAGATTAGAAGGGAAGCAGAAAATTGGGAAAGAATTTTTACAACCAGTGTCTCTGATAAAGGCCCCATTTCTAAAATATGTAGCAAACTGAGTCAGATTTATAAGAATACAAGTCATTCCCCAATTGATAAATGGTCAAAGGATATGAACAGGCAGTTTTCAGATGAAGAAATTAAAGCTATCTAGTCATATGAAAAAATGCTCTAAATCACTATTGATTAGAGAAATGCAAATCAAAACATCTCTGAGTTACCAAATCACACATATCGGATTGGCTAACATCACAAAACAAGAAAATGATAAATGCTGGAGAAGATGTGGGAAAATTGGAGCACTTGCATTGTTGGTGGTGTTGTGAACTAATCTAACCATTCTGGGGAGAAATTTAGAACTATACCCTAAGAGTTATAAAAATGTTCATACCCTTTGACCCAGCAATACCATTTCTAGGGCCGTATCCCAAAGAGATCATACAAATGGGAAAAAGGACCCACATGTACAAAAATATTTATAGCAGCTCTTTTTTGGTGGCAAAGAATTGGAAATTGAGGGGATGCCCATCAATTAATTGGGGAATGGTTGAACAAATTGTAACATATGAATATAATGGGATACTATTGTGCTGTAAGAAATGATGAGTGGGCAGATTGCAGAAAAACCTGGAAAGACTTACATGAACTGATGTTGAGTAAAGTGAGCAGAACCAGGAGAACATTGTACATGGCCACAGTCACATTGTGTGATGACTAACTTTAGAAGACTTATCTTTTCCTAGCAATGCAAGGATATAAGACAACATTAAAGGACTCATGATGGAAAATGCTGTCCACATCCAGAAAAAGAATTATGCAGTGTGAATGCAGATCGAAGCATATTATTTTGCTCTCTTTCTCTTTTTTGGTTTCTTCTTTCTCATGCTTTCTCCTATTGGTTCTAATTCTTTACCACATGATTAATTGAAAATGGGTTTAATATGAATGTATACATAGAACCTATATCAAATTACATGCCTTATTGGGGTGCAAGGAGGGGAGAGATAGGAAAAAATTTGGAACTCAAAAATTTTATAAAAGTGAATCCTGAAAACAATAAATAAATAAATAAATTTAATAAAATAAAAAAAGAGCTTAAGATTAAAAAAAAATAAAGTAGGATTTTAGTTGAGTCTTTTTTTTTTTTTGACTTTTGGAGGGCAATTGGGGTTAAGTAACTTGCCCAAGGTTACACAGCTAAGTTTGTGTGTGTGTGTGTGTGTGTGTGTGTGTGTGTGAAGTGTCTAAGGCCGGATCCAAACCCAGGTCCTCCTGACTCGGAGGCTGGCACTTTACTCACTGAACCACCTAGCCACCCTGATTTTAGTTGAGTCTTGAAGGAAATAGAGAAACCAGAATTAGGAAATGAGGAGGGAGAGCATTCCAGGCATGTGGGACAGCCAGTAAAAATACTCTGAGTTGGAAGATGGAGTGTGTTGTTTGAGGAACAGCAAGAAAACCAGTGTCACTGGATAGTAGAGGATGTGATAGGTTGGAGGATATAAGGTATAAAATGACTAGAAAAGTATTTGTGTGTGTGTGTATGCACTTGCGGGGTTTGGGTATAATGAAGTATTCTGAATGTCAAACAGATTTTATACATGGAGGTGATTGAGAGACATCAGAGTTTATTGAATAGTGAGGTAATATGATCAGATATGGGCTTTTGGAAGGTCGCTTTGACAGCAGAGTAGAGGATAGACTGAAGTGGGGAGAGATTTGTAGCAGGGAGATCAACTAGTAGGCTAGGACAATAGTACAGGTGTGAACTGATGAAGGGTTTGCACCAGGGTGATGGCAGGCTCAAAGGCATACATACAGGATACAAAGGTAAAACTGACAGGCCTTTATAACAGACTGGATGTGGAGAATGAGAAAGATTAAAGAGTTAAGGATTATATGTAGGTTATAGGCCTGGGGGACGTGGTGGATGGTGGTATATTTAACTAGGAAATTGAGTTAGGAAGAAGCAAGGATTTGGGGGAAAGATAATGAATTCCATTTTGGACATGTTGAGTTTAAAATGTCTGGGGGACATCTGAGTTGTTCATTAGGTAGTTGGAGATTAGAGAGTGGAGGTCCACAGAGATTTAAGAGTTGGATATGTAGATCTGAGAATCATCAGGATAGAGATAATATTTGAATCTATGAAAACTGATGAGATCACCAAGTGAAATAGTATAGAGATTGAAAACTATTAACAACTACATGAAAAAGAGTCATTCCCAGTTGATAAGGATATGAACAAGCTGTTTTCCAATGAAGAAATTGAAACCATTTGTAGCCATACTAAAGATAGCCCAAATCACTAACAATAAGAGAAATGTAGGGGTGGCTAGGTGGAGCAGTGAATAGAGCACCGGCTCTGGAGTCAGGAGGACCTGAGTTCAAATTTGACCTCAGACACTTAACACAAAAACTGCCCTCAGAGACTTAACACAAAAACTAGCCGTGTGACCTTGGACAAGTCACAACCTCAACTGCCCTCCAAAAAGCAAAAAAAAAAAAAAAAAGAGAAAGAGAGAGAAATGTAAATACAGCTTTACAAATTGTCGAAGATGACAAAAGACAGGAAGAGTCAATGTTAGAGGGGTTGTCAGAATATAGGCACACTGTTGTATTGTTTGGTGGAGCTATAAATTGGTACAACCATTTCTGAAAGCAATTTGGAATTACGCAAATAAAGTGGATAGAATATCCATACCCTTTGACCCAGAGATTCCATTACTGAACTTTTACCCCAGGGAGGTCATTGAAAAGAAGAAAGTCCCTACACACATTAAAATGTTTATAACTACATTTTTTTGTGATAGCAAAGAATTGGAAACAAAATAGAATGGCTAAACAAATTGTGGTATATGATTGTTATGAAATTTTACTGCTCTATAAGAAATCATGAATGTGATGAATACATATTTATAGACTAAGCATGGAAAGATCTACACAAACCAGTACAGACTGAATTAAGCAAAGCCAAGAGAATAATATACGTGACTACAACAATGTAAACAGAAGAAAACAAGTCCCTGCACACACAAATCAAAAGTGAGTCTCTCAAGATTATAAGAACAAGTATGATTTTAAAGGAGAGATATGAAAAAAACCCCAAACTCCCAACCCATCCCTTTGCAGAGGTGGGAGGTCCACAGTATTGTATATTGCACATATTTGCACACTTTTTTTGATATATTGACCTCTTAAGATGATTTCTTCCTTTGTGTCTTAAAAATATAATTTTTTTTTAAGCAATCAGGGTTAAGTAACTTGCTCAAGGTTACATGGCCAGTTATTTCTGGGTGTGGTGCTGAGTGTCTGAGCCTGGGATTCGATCTCCAGGTCATCCCAACACTGGAGCCGGTGCTCTTACTCGCTGAGCCACCTGGCTGCCCTTAAAAATATAATTTGTTATGTAGGATGGCTCTCTACAAAGAGGAGGGAGAGGGATACTGGGGAAACTATGGTGATGTAAAAACAAAAGACATCAAGAAAAATTTATTAAATATTATATAAAGGGAAAAGGAAAGAAAACTTGGTACAGAGTCCTGAGAGATACTCATGGTTAGCAGGTCTGGATGAAGACCCAGTAAAGAAGACAATAGGAGTGGTCAAATAGGTTGGAGAAGAACCAGGAGAGAGTAGATGTCACAAAAATCTAAAGAAGAGAGTATCAAGGAGCAGGTGATCAAGGCAAAAATAGGGGTTAATAAGAATGAGTTTTGAGAAAAGGTCATTAGATTTGGCAATTAAAAGATTGTTAATAACTTTGGAGAGAACAATTTTGGTTGAATAATGAAATTAGAAGCCAGATTGTGCTAAGGATAGAGGCAAAAATTTAACAGTCCCTGCCCTCAGGAAGCTAACATTCCGATAGGGCACATAGCATCTATATATATAGATATATGCTGAATATGTAAAAAATGAATCCAAGGTAGTTTAAATGAGGTGCACTAGCGGCCATAGGGGAATGGGATGAAACCAGGAAAGTCTTTATTTAGAAGGTGACACTTGAGGCAAGTCTTGAAAGAAACTAGGAGCTAGGAGAGGTGGAGGTGAGGAGAGAGAGCATTCCAGGCATAGAGGAAATATAGAATTTTATGTATGGAACAGTAAATAGACCAGGATGGCTGGGTCAAACTACACGGAAAGGCAGAAACTTTAAGAAAAGTGGATAGAAGGTTTTGAAGAGATTTAAATGTCAGACAGGGAAGTTTTTATTTCATCTCAGAGGCAGGAGGAATCCACAGGCAAGAGTAGCAACAGCAATAGTCTTTTAGGGCTATACCCTCCCATGAAGATTCAAATTGCTTTTTAAAGCTTTGCTGCCCTAGTCTTAGCAGCCAAATTCCTAACCACTAGAGGTGTTAAAAAGTAGAAACTGACCATTCATTAGGATGTTGCATTGGGAATTCCAGTGATATACAGGTAAATTATTAAAAATTGTCTCTTTGGGGGAAAAACACATTCAAGATATCCTTTAAGTTTCACCTGCATTATTATAATTTTTCTCCACCACCTTCTTAAGTATAGATAATCCACAAAACAAAAAACCAAGGCATGATTTGTAGAGTTGGTCAGTTTCTGTTGTGTAAATGCTTACCCTGAAAATTTAATGGTTGGCTTAGGAATCAGTTCAAGCTGACTCGAGTACACCCCTGCATCTCAGATAAGGCATGTAATTAGGTTATCTCTAGGATCTCTTACAGCTCTAAACTTCTGTGGCTCTAACACTCCTTTCTTTATTTTGTAGGGATATGGATTTCTGTGTAATGAGAGGACTGATCATTGAGGTCCTAGTCTTCAGAGACAGCACACATACATTCTTTGCCTGTTTCAATCCAACTATGTTGAAACTTCAATGAGCCCACTTCTGATTGGAGGGGTGGAAGATGAAGTATTAAACTCTTTCTTACAGAGGGCAGAAATTCCATTTCCCATATGCAGCTCTGCTTAGTTTCAATGCCAGAAAATAAGATCCTCATCTCTTCTGTCTCCCTCCCCTTTCTAGCTTAGTTTTGTGTATTGTCTTCTATTAGATTGTAAGCTCTTTGAGGTCAGAGATTGTCTTTCTTTTTCTTATTTGTTCCCCTCCCCCCCTCCTCTCCCCCCCTTAGCAGCAAGGTGCTCATTGAGTAGAGTTTTGGGCTTGGAGTCACTTACTAGCTGTGTGACCCTGGACAAGTCACTTAATCCTATTTGCCTCAGTTTCTTCACGTGTAAAATGAGCTGGAAAGCTGGAAAAGGAAATAGCAAACCACTCCAGTATCTTGGCCAAGAAAACTCCAAATGGGATCACAAAGACTTGGACCCTAATGAAAATGACTGAACAACAAAAAATAAGCCATTCGCATAGTGCCTGGGTACTCAATAAATGTTTATTGAATAATATTGAATGGGTGGCTGAGGCGCTGATTCTACGTGATGACAAAAAGGTTTCTATGGAGTTGGAAGAACTGATGATTCAAGAGTAGCTGACCTGGGATGGATTGTACATACTAAAAATACAACCTATCTGTTTCTCAGTCTCTTTCCTTGATGGCTTTGAGTTGTTGTATAATAGGAGGGAAAGTTGCTTTATCTCCCACCTGTTATGTATACATGAACACATGGAGCCTCTGTTTCTTTTGTCTACTGTTTTCTAATTTTAGGTAAATGAGTATTCCAAGATGGGAGGGCCCAGGTAACCTGGTACTGAGTTTTGGTGATCCAGAGATTCAATCAAAAGTCTCGTTGACAACTCAGTTGGTAGCTGTGGCTGCCAGAACTCTAGTGGATAACAGAGGACTTTAGAAGTGAAAAGATAGTCCTGGAGAGAGAGTAACTTCAGGAATTAAGACCTCTTCCAACAGAGAGAAGTACCTATTGTGAATTCAACATAGCAGAAGTGTGCTAGAGTCAGCTAAAACTGGCTTCTGAATGCCTACTGCTAAATTTTCAGCGTAAGCATTTATTCTTTGGAAATTGGCAAAAACTACAAATCAGGTCTTGATTTATTGTTTTGTTGACTGACTTACGAAAGTGATAAAGAAAATGTTAACAATGCTGGTTAAACTTACAAATATGTCATGTGTTTTGAGAGCCAATTATTAAACTTTTACCAGCATACCTTTGCAACAGAGACATCTATCCTTGGAGTCCAACAGAAAGCTATACATTATGAGAACTTCATGAAGACTCCTCAAAGAGAAAAAGGGATTTCCAGAGACAGGAGCCCAGAGGTATTCCTCAGTCACATGTTTTCTCTACATATGAACCTCACTAGCATTATGTTTTAAATCTGAGCAACTCTCCCCCAAGGAATTTGTTTGTACAAGGGGAGCATATGCTCCCAGTTTGGGGGTAAGATTTTTGTAAACATTATTCTTATTATTCCTTCTTAATAAATCCTTTCTTCTAAAAACTTCAATTGAATTGTTTTCTTTTTACATGCAACTGGGAAATAAGCTATACAGGCACGGGGTACAGAAATCCATCTTGCCCTCCTAGAAAGTCAGAGGAGGAATGGGGGAGGATGTAAGAGAGAGCAGATTGGGGAAAGGGGTATTCAGTAGGATCGCTATTTTGGGGTGCGGGGTAGGGGAAAGATGGGGAGAAAATTTGTAACTCAAAATCTTGTGGAAATGAATGTTGAAAACTAAAAATAAACAAATTAAAATAAAAAAAAACTTCCATTGGATTTCATTCAATGAAGATGGGGAGCATAACAAAGTGGTCTAAGGAACAACCAGGTTAGAATTACAATCCTTAAGGGTTTTTCTTAAAAACTTGTAGTGGTTGTCCTCTGAAGAGCCCAAACTGCCAGTGTGGGTGCAACTTGGGAGAGTGAGCCCAGAGGGGTACTTTGCTAATTTTAAGCCACTTTCTCAAAACAAGAGTTTCTCATAGAATGGGCTGAACCAACCTTGTTTCTTCCATTGGAAGCTAGTCAGCCTCTGATAAAAGCTTTGGAGAGGAGACTTTTTTTTATGCTTTCTTTCTGCTTCTTCACCAGAGAAGATTTGGACCTCCATGAACATGGGAACAATAAGAAAAAAAATATGTTCCTGAGGAACACACAGCCAAAAACAAGACAAAAGAGGGGGCCAACGTTAGACACCGGAGCTGTGCATAGAAAGGACTGGATGGGTGAGGTGCCCAGTTAAAAAGTCATGCCTTCCAGCAGTGTTCTAGCAATGTCCAGCCAACATGCAAAAAATGCTTTGAAGGCAAAAAAAAAAGCCAAATCTCCCAACAGGCGGAGACAAGGCCCTTCCCTGGGGTTATGCAATGGAAAAAAGAATCAGACAGTGACTCAGAACCTTAACTGTGTGTGGGAGCCATTGAAATAAACTGTCAAAGGGGAAAAGTGGATTGCAACAACTTCCACCTATGGCATCAGGGCACTATATAAATTAGGTATGGGGTGGAGGCAGATGTCTTAGCCAAAAGGATTTTCAATGAGCTAAGGAAGTGCCTGCAGGTTACCAATCAGCTTGTCCTTCTACATGCCTGTGATGGGCTGGGGGAAGAGAACTTCCTTTGCTAGGAACTTGTTATTTGGCTGAGTGACAAGTAGAGAGATTTATTTCCCAGGCATTTGTTAGAGGAAACGTCTTGAGTTTGTGCCATGTAGCCCAGGAGAGGTGTTTCTGACCTGACACTGATAGTGTTGGATGATGCTGCTGTTTGATAGAAGAGGGATGAATAACTTGTTAGCAATATTCCATTGAAGGAAAAGATCCAACCTACTTTTCCAGGAGCCTGCCAGGCTCCACAAGTGAGCACAGATGGCTGGGAAAAGCCAGGGATAACCAGGACAGGGCCCACCTGCCTGGCTGGAAGCATTTGTCTGGGAAGAGAACAGAGGTATAATTCAGTATGGAGCCAGAGAAAGAAGCCAGAGCATACATAAAATCACTATTTTCCCACTGCCCATGCCAAAGAGAGAAATGGCCACATCAGAAAGACCTTTGATGTCAAATTTCTCAGTGAGATGCCTGTGAATTTTCCTTAATGGATTTTGGGTAACACAGTATTTTTCGCAAGTTCCCAGAACACAAGCCTGATCCTCCTTCTGACACTGGCCATCTGCTCAACTCTTTTGAGGTAACAGCAGCCTCTGTCACTTGGGTTTTGTTAGTATAGCATCAAAGTCAGTTCAATGGAAAAAAGAAAAGAGATGAAATGGTTGTTGGACTGGATTAATCAGGTAATTTAGTCAAAACTCCAGAATTGATACCCCCAAGTAGCCCTAATCTTGGTCTTCTTATGGGAGAGAAAGGGAAGATTGTTTTACCAGTAGCCTGATTTTAAATTCTGTTCCTTCAAGCAGATGAAGGGCTCTTTGCCCCTAGTTACTTGCAAAAAGTAAATACATTTCCTTTGGTAGATCCTCTAGTGATGCCAGGGGGAGATAAGTGGCATTTTTGACTAGATGATTTCTAGGATCTTTTCCACCCATGACCATGGAACACAGACCACAGAGAGAGGCCATTAGAACTTAACAGAGATCTTAGAGGCTCAGCTTTGATTGTTTTCCACTGGGGTATACAATTCAGCAAACAATTGAGTTGAGCCAAAAGCATCTAAGATGGGCAAGTTACTAGATAATTCTGTCAGATATGGCTCTCTTATTTCTCCCAGCAAAACAAAAGAAAAATGTCTTTAATGATTTCTTTTTTTTCTTGGGAAAATCAATCTCTCTCGGCCTCAGTTTCTTCAATCATAAAATGAGCATAATAATAGTATGTTTTTCACCGGGTTGTCATGAAGATGAAAGGAGATAACATATGTAAAACACTTCACAAAGCTTAGAAGTGTTATGTAAATATTGTTGTTATCAGTAAGGGTAGTAACATGTAGTGGTGGTATTAGTGGTCATAGTAGCAGCAGCAGTAGCAACAGCAGCAGCAGTAGTAGTGGTGGTGGTAGTAGTAGTAGCAGCAACAGCAGCAGTAGTAGTGTGGGTGTTGGTAGTAGTAGTACTGTAGCAGTAGTAGTATTAATAATAGTAGTAGTGTGGTGGTGGTGGTAGTTCTGGTAGTGGTAACAGCACCTGAGAAGTTTTGCTAAAGTCTACTTAAAGGTCTCAGCTCCTACTTTCCCTTGGAAGGAGGAGTGAGAGAAGGGAGTGGATGGCTGTAAGTTCTCCTCTACTTAGATTCTCATGATGTCAGGTCACTAGGGAGTGCTTCTAGTCATGGATCATACACAAAAGATATCTGTGGTATCTTATTGCTGTCTCTGTTGGTCTGAAAGGAGTCTGACAGATCTGAAATTAGGCAACTGGTTGTCACAATCCCTTTCAGTACCTAGCACTTCTTGTCAACTACTCCCATGAGACATCCCTAGAGGAAATGGACCACCTCTCTTGGACTGCCTTGCTGATTTATTGTCCTGAAATGGATAGAATGTGGAGTCTGAAGTCAGGAAGACTCATCTTCCTGAGTTCAAATGTGACCTCAGACATTTCCTACATATATGACCCTGGGCAAGTAATTTTATCCTGTTTGCCTCAGTTTCCTCATGTGTAAAACGAACTGGAGAAGGAAATGACAAACCATTGTCTTTGCCAGGAAAACCTCCAGTGGAGTTACAAAGAGACAGACATGACTGAACAATCCATTTCCAAGGATTTTAAGGACTTTGATTGAATTAACATCCTCTTCTCTGGAGAAGATAAAGATGGCTGAATCCGGATCTTTTTCCCCCTCTGTAGTGCTCTGCACCACAGAGTAATGTAATAATGCACAGTGTAATGCCTGAGGTAGGAGTAACAATGAACGAAAGGAGATAAACCTGGGGAAAATGCTGATTGGGCAGCTTTAGAAGAGTCCTTTGAAATACTCCAGATCCTAGACTCAATCATCAAAGTCAGAAGTTGAAAGAGAAGAAAACAAGCACTTATGAAACACCTATTATGTGCCAGATGCCATACTAAGCACATTACAAATATTTTCTCATTTAATCCTCACAACCCTGTGAGATAGGTGCCATTATTATCCCCATTTTTTACAATTGAGGAAACACTGACCCCAGTCAGAGGTTAAGTGATTTGTCTATAATCAGCCATAAAAGCTAAGAAGTGTCTAAAGCTGGATTTGAATTCAGTCCTTCCTGACTCCAGGTCTAGCATTCTATCCTGTATCTATCCTATATATCCATTCTCTCAGCCACCAGCTGTCTCTCAGAAAGGGTTTTGGAGATTATCTAGTTTTGTTTATTAAAATTCTATGACATAGGTCATACAGAGCTTTAGAGATGGAAGGGACTTGCAAGTCATTTAGGGGCTGCTAGATGGCATAGGAGAGAGTGCCAGTATGGAGTCAGGAAGATTCACCTTTCTGGGTTCAAATATGACCTAGATATTTATTAGCTGTGTGACCCTGGACAAGTCACTTAACCCTATTTGCCTCAGTTTCTTCATCTATAAAATGATCTGGAGGAGGAAATGGCAAATCACTCTAGTATCTTTGCCAAGAAAACCCCAAAGGGGGTTATGAAGAGTCAGGACTGAAAAAAAAGATTGAGCAACAGCAAAAGTAATCTAGTCCAAACCTGTCACTTATATCTGAAGAAACTGAGAGTGGGAAAGTTAAGTGACTTGCTCAAAGTCTCGCAGGTTCTACATATCAGAGGTGGGATGCTCTATTTCCTGCTTCCTCATTCCAATAATGCCTTTCCTCCCGCTCAATCTCCTCCTCCGCTTCTCTGGTTTACCTGAGAAATGACACCTCCTGCAAGAGGCTTTTCCTGCTCCCTCCAGCTGCTAATGTCCTTCTGAGGTTACCTGCCAAATACTTTGTACGTATTTTAAATTTACCTATTGACACACATGTTTATTCTCCTCTTAGAATGTTAAGGTGATGAACATGCTGTCAGCAAGTTCATTTCTGAACTCAATTCAAGCTCTGAGTTTAAATGGAGACATTTCATTCCAGGGAGATATGAGTTTCCCCTATTTTGGCTCCTGCATTGGCAAGGTTGTTGCTTTCTTTGGGGACAGGTCTTCCCTGGCTGCAGGGAAGTGCCCCTCACCCTAGAGCTCCCTGTTCCCTTCAGGGAGCATGATGGAGAAAAGGAAAGACAAGAGGTCTTCTTCTTGCAAAGCCTTGGCCTTGAATGTAGGGGAAGCTGTCAGGGAAATACAGAATTGTAAAGGCAAAGCAGAGGTCCCTGGGGAAAGAAGAGATGTCAGGGCTACTCAGAGATGGAAGGGTTTGGGAAAGGACAAACTTCCCAACCTACAAGCTCATACAAGCACTGCTCAGGGGAGAATATGAAGGAAGGAGAGCTGGGCAGCCAACAAGAGAACCTCACATCCTACAAACTGGTTTAAGCAGAGCCCCAGGTTAGCATTGTCAAAGGCTTTTCTGGGCTGTTCTCATTGCTTCCCACCCCTTGGTCACCTCCTCCTCTCTATACTGTCTCATCCCTTCTCTCCTTATGCCTTTTTCCTGGCTGTGTGTGTGTGTGTGTGTGTGTGTGTGTGTGTGCGTGTGTGTGTGTGTGTGTGTTGCATGTGCACTTCTATGCCTTGAGAAGACATGAACAAGCTCAAACCTGGCAGGTAAAACGTCCCTTTCTGAGCCCAACTTTGTGTCTGAGTAGGAGAAGCGAGTGTTGGTATGGCTAGAATAAAGAACTGACTTCTGTTGAGCTGGTGAGTTTTCCCCACCTCAAAACAGGCTCCATAGATTAATTAATCAGATAAATGTTCATTCTCTACTTCACTTTGCTTTCCTGTAGGCAACCCTAGGGTGGTGTAGAGACCAGATTAATGGAGTGATAGAGGGAGAGGTGTGGATTAGGAAATCTACCAAGTCATTGTTCTCAAATTACTACATGGAGCTTTAGACCAAATAAATTGCTTCAGCTCCACCCTCTATTCAACACCTCTCCTAAGAAAACAAAATTGTTGAATAAAATACATATTTTCTCTTTCTTCCTACTCTCCAGATCTGCATAGCTCTGTGATTCTACTTAGGGTTTATGAGGTATCTGTGAAATTTGTGTTACCCTTGGCAAGAAGCCAGAGAGGAGGTATAATTAAAGCAATGTCGATTTAAAGGGCGTTTTTCCTTGGGATTAAATGTTTCAGTGTAAACTCACTGAGGACGGGGACTGTCTTTTCCCTTTCTTTGCATCCCTTGTGCTTAGCACAGTGCCTGGCTCGTAACAAGCCCTTGTTGCCATTTGGTTTTCTTAATTGTGTCCAACTCTTTGTGACCCTATTTGGGATTTTCTTGGCAAAGATTCTGGAGTGGTTTGCCATTTCCTTCTCCAGTTCATTTGACAGATGAGGGAACTGAGGCAAACAGGGTTAAGTGACTTGTCCAGGGTCACACATCTAGTACACAGGGTCACACATCTGAGACTGGAGTTGAATTCAGAGGATGAATCTTCCTGACTCTAGGCCCATCACTTCTTCTACTGCACCACCTAGCTTCCCCTAATAGGTACTCAATACATGCTTATTGACTGATTAAAGACTTGTCCTACCTATAAGGTGGTGAGAAGAGATGGTGAGTTCTACAATGCATTTCAAACCAATTAGTAATGACTGAAAAATGCACTGGTCTTTGCTTTTTTTTTTTCTTCTATGTAGCTTCTCTCTTCACAAAGATGGAATCCTTCTGTGAATTAAGAGCCAGTCTGCAAGGGTTTCTGGGGCTATGAAGTTCATTATCCTGTAGCCAACTGGTGAAAGACCTTACCCACCCTAACTGGACTGGTCCTCAGATAACAGATCTGCATCAGATAGGCCTTTTCAGAGTTTGTGGTCCATTAGCATGGCCTTAGATTTAAGGTCATTGGAAGAGAGCTTTGGAAAGCAGTTGATGTATAAATAATAATCATTCCCCACTAAAGCCCTACTTTGATGACTCTTTGTGGTATAGGGGTAACCCTGTGTTTTTGAAAGCTTTATCAATGGTATGTGAGCTCAGGCAGGTCCCACCAAGTTGTTAAAGTTCTGAGTGATGGAATATTTGTCTGCTCTCCAAGGACCAGTTTAGCTAAGTATAAAGAGGTGTGTGGCCACCAGATAATTAGAGGGTTGTTTTTTTTTTTTGTCCTATTGGATCATAGATTTAGAAATGGAAGGGACTATTATAGAGACTCCCCAGGCCAACTTACTCGTTTTACACTTGAGAGGTTTCTAAATCTCTAGAATTGCCCAAGGTCACAAAGGTAGTAAATGGCACTGGTAGGATTTGAACTGAGGTCCTTTGATTCCAAATCCAATGCTTTTTCTCCTACTGTACCATGCCACAGATATTTCTGCATAATACTTTAAAAAGAGAAGGCATAACTCCTTGAATTACCAAACACCTAACCCCTCTCACAGATTCCAGATGCTTTAATGACTCACCCTGCAATCCAACAATTATATCTAACAAGCTGAGAGCTTTACACAGTGCTTATTACAACCCATCTGCTTGCTGGGGCCCCAACCCTCCCTTGAACTGGAGAGAGACATTTATTTCAAAATCATAAGGAAAATGGAAGGGGAGAGGGAAGGTAATAAGCATTTATAGAGAGCTTATTATGTGCCAGGCACTGTACTAAGTGCTTTTTACAAATACTTACAATCTCATCTGATCCTCATAACAATCCTGCTAGGTAGATGCTATTATTATTTCCATTTAACAGTTGGGGAAACTGAAGCAAACAGAAGTTAAGTGATTTGCCCAAGGTTGCATAGCTAGGAAGTGTCTGAGGCTGGATCTACCCACTGTGATATAATCTACCTCTGATGCAGAGCTGATCATACAAATCATACAAAGGAAGGAACTTATCAAATTCAGAAAACAACTACAAAAATATAAAGGGCTTATGTTCTGCCTTTGTGGAGATCATATGCTAATAAAGTCGTCGGTCTTTTGTGGTGTTGAGGAAGTAAAAACACTAAAATAATTCACATTCACATCTTGCTTTATGGTTACAAAGGGTTTCACATGCATTGTTTCAAGCCCCTAGCATTACAGCATCTCTTGTTATGGATCTCAACCCCTCTTAGGTCTAGTACTTTCTCTCTTTTCAATATTTCCTATTTATCCCGTATATAGCTTGTTTGTACATAATCGTTTGCTTGTTTTCTCCCCCTTTAGATCATGAGATCCTTGAGGGCAGGGGCTGTCTTTTGCCTCTTTTTAGTACAGTGCCTGGTATGTAGTAGGGGCTTAATAAATAATAAATTTATTATAATAATTTTGCATTGTAATAATTATTGCAATAATAAATTTATTGACCGACTGACCAAGATGAAGAAACTCAGGTTCATGGGGCTAATTGTCATGACTACGGTCACACAGCTAGTAAGACACAGAGCTAGGCCATTTGACTTTCAGTCCCATTTTTTGTATCATCTAGCATACAGCCTTTTGCATTGTAGGACAATAGTTTGATTAAATTGAATTGAATTCATATGACCTAATTGGTGATACCCATCTGAACTTTCTGCTGGCTTCCACAAAGAAAAATTGAGACTAAAATATCCAGAGAAGTGACGAGGTAATGGTATGTCTATGGGGAGTAAACCTCCCCCAGGTATGATTTGGGTAGGAAACACAGTAATCAGCAAATAAGGAGACTGCAACTACCTGATGGGTTGTGATTATCTCTTAGAAACAAGTCAGCTCCGTGGCCGAAACCTTTGTAGCAATTCTCCATTACAGCATTAATTATCCAAGCCTCATTAGGTTGAGGAGCCCTCTGACCTCAAACATAAGTAGTAGAATGAAGTCAAGTTTTCTACAGGTGGGGGGCCTGGTCCAGTTAGGACAGGCAACCAAGCATAATTTCACAGCAGAATATGTAATCAATTTAGCTCAAATTGTCTGGGGATGGAGTAAAGGGGACAGAGGCACTTATGTTAATAAACTATTCCCTGTGGGTGTAAACTGCTCACTCATGAAGTGAACTAAATCTTCTGACCCATCACACTAAAGCACTGTCTACATGACAGCTTCATAGTTAGGTAAGAGATGAAAAATGCCAACAACTAGTTTTTTGGACTCTTCAATCCTAAGCAACTGGTTCCACTGTTTTCCTATTAAATTATCTGATCAGAATGCCTGCCTTGATGATGTGTCAACACTACTTTAATTTCCATGTATATGGATAAATAGAGATGACTATCTGGAGAATTCAGTTTAAAAAACACAACACACTGTGGTGAGGGGAAAAAAACACCAAACTATTGGGTGGCAGGAATAATCTATTTTTATCTATGGCCCGAATTCACAGATATTTACTCAAGGTTCCACTTTACTTTGTTTACAAAGTCATAACCTTTGAAAAGCTGTCTCACAATTAAATATGTTCTTGGAATGAGACAGACTGGAAGGGACCATTTGAGAAGGACTGGAAGGACCATTGAATGACTGAAAGGGACCATAGTATCATAGAATTACATATCATAGAATTATACATTTAGAGTTGGAAGCTTTTTCCATCAGCTCTTCTTGGGTTCAACTCCAAGAAACAACACGTCTTCCTGCCCCCTACCCCCAGGATAAACAGATCACCTGAAATCTCATCCCTAAGAAGAATGACTGTATACTTTCTCAACTCACCCTCAGTTACCTCTGTCCTCTGAGTGGAAGGCTGGTGGGCAGATCACTAAATTCATCCCAAAGCCTGTCTTTATAGAGGGCTCATAACTTTCCTGGTGATTCAATTTTCAATCATTTGGACTAGGCGACATACTATGCTCCTCCCCTCCTGTTTTCAGCTTCCTTTTGGGTACTGTCTTCCTCTATTTTGTATTTTAAAGATTGTAAGCTCCTCAAGGGCAAGGACTATTCCTTTTTCTTTGTTGTGTCCCCAGTGCTTAGCACTGCACCTGGCACTTAGTAAATGTTTATCAAATTGAATCTGAAAGGACCTTTTAGGTTATCGAATCCAACTAACTCCTCTCCTTTCCATCCCACTCCTCATGAGGGTTGGCTATTAGTTTTTGCAGGAACTCTGATCTTTATCTTAAGACCAGAAAACCTGCCATTCAGTCTGGAAAGAATTCAACTCAAGCCAAATTGGAGTCAGAGTTGTAAAAGTTTATTGTATGCCTTACAGGGGGCAAGGATCCTTAGGGGACCTTCAAGCTTAAAGAAGACACAGGTATAGCTTTTAAACAGTTAAGGCTATTCATTACATGTCAATTAGGCTGACTAGGTGAGAAGAGGGTGGGATTAGGGAGGAGTTAAGGTGGGGCCAGTGTTTAAAGGAACATGCATTTTTTATGTAGATGCTCAGGCATATTGCCCATGATTCACTGGGAAAACGCCCAAGGGGGGGCGGGGCTACCTGGAGGTGTGGTTTTAGGCTTGAAATGTCACCAAGTCAGCCAGCGGTCAAGGGCTGGCTGAGAAGTGCCCAGTCTGCCACCTATCAGTGTCATGCTTGACAGGATTGATGTCTGGGAACCAAGGCTAAAGGAGAGATAATTGCTTAAGGAGTTAACCTAGAGATGGAGTATTGAAGGATTCATGGGGGGCAGTGGGACACTATACAAGGGGGAGATAATAGTTGCCTAAGCTGGAATGTTTATAGATACTTTTGTAAAGGATTGATAGGTGTAGCTTGTTATTGTTCCAAGCTGAGATAAACAATTCATGAGTTGTTGCTGGGCAGAGTGAAGGTAGGGGGAAGGGCAGAGTTAATGCTCTGTGACTGGGGAGGGAGAAATGTGATTTTACAGACTGGTTTTACAAATTGATGTTACAGACTGATGCAAATTGGTTTTACAAATTGATGTTACAAATATAGATCCCAAGCACCCCATCACTCCCGCCCTCCCAAGTGAATTTGTCCAAGGTGACACTGGTGTTAAGTGTCAGGGGCAGGGTCTCTGACTTCATATCCAGTGTCCTGACAGCTGATAAAATCTTCCACTTGCTTCTTCCTACAGCAGCAGCAACTATCACCTCTATGCTGTTATTTGTCCTTTGTTCTCGAGGAGCACCATTACATCAGAGAGGTTGATGCCATGGCATGCAAATGAATTGGATTTAAATGAAGGAGGGCTGTGCAAAGTCACCAATCTTACTTTCTCTTCCAGAGACATCTGGGTCCAGTGGCAAGATATAGATCAAGGCAACTAGAGATGGCCTTGGGTGCAGTGGAAGACCTTGGTCTTTTGAAGCCAAGATCTTTAACAGGTCTCCCTGATGTCCTGGTCCTCTGCAAGAATGAAGGACAAACAACAGCTTTTGTGAGTAGTATTAGTTGGAGCTGCCCCACTGGGGATCCAACTGGAACTGGCCATTTGGGCAACACCAGTCATCTGTATGCAGAACACTCTACAGAGTCTACAGCTCCTACCCTAACTTCTCGTTAACCTCTAGGCTTGTAGCCCACAGGAGATCATCTATATTTCTGTATCTGCTGATATGGCAACATATCTATACCTATAGTGTTCCCTCTTCACCCTAATATGCTCCTCCTTCTGAACTCACTGCTGTATTTCTGTCAGTCACATCATCATTTGTCCAGTCTCCCATGTTGGAATATTTGCTCTTATCTTAGATTCTTCCCTTTCTCTCATTTCCATATATAATCAATTACCAAGTTCTATTGATTCTATCTATATAGCTAGGTGGTGCAGTGGATAGAATGCTAGACCTGGAGTCAAGAAGACTGTAGCAGCAAGTACCCTAGCATACCCTGGATGGCTGTTAGCACAGGTTCTTAGATTTGCTTTTCTAAAGGAAAGCAACTCAAAATGGGTTAACAATCTTACTTTAATCAATTAAACATATATCATTTACCTAGTTGAGGGGAAAAAGTCAGCACCCTGAACTTCAGAGAATACAAACAGAAGTTACAAGTAGACAAAAAATAATACAGACAGAGAAACAGATCAGCAGACAGGGCTTCCAGCTGTCTGACCATTACATCCATACCTAGTTAGTTACCAGAGAGGGAAGCACCAAGATCTGGGTTTTCAAAACCAGGGGGCTCAACGGCTGCCCAGAGTCTCAAATGGCCAAATCACACAACTCTTCCCAAAGTGAGCCCCAAAGTAAAACCTCACATGAGGGTATATATAGCCTTCTCCTGGGTCAGAGAATGTCACAACCCTCTTGACCCACTGTCCAATCACAAAGTAAAAAGGTGTGGGCATTCCTGAAAAACAAGCCTTTCACCACAGGCTCCATGTGACCATATTCAGCCTATTAGGGGGCAGAGTATATTTTCAAATCAGGGAAGGTTCTCAGAGTCACTTAAGTCTATCAAGGGGCCAAGGGGCAGGGAAGATCTTCAGATCCCATTCCCATAAACAAAGGCTCATCTTTTTGAGTTCAAATCTGGCCTCAGACACTTAAAAGATGGGTGACCTTAGGCAAGTCACTAAGCCCTGTTTGCCTCAGTTTCCTCATCTATAAAATGAGTGGGAGAAGGAAATGGCAAACTCCAGAATCTTTGCCAAGAAAACCCCAAATAGGGTCAGGAAGGCTCAAACTACTAAATAATGACAACAAAGAAATAAAGGCAAAAATAAACAGTTCCTGCCCTCAAGGAGTTTACTGTGAAATGGAATTTGACAGTGTGGATTTAAGCATATTAAAAGGATGGAATAAAAGTTTGAGATGGGGGGTTGGGGAGAGAGATCAGATAGAGAACTCTAGGAATATCTGGGGAGGAAAAGAGAGTCAGTCAATAAATATTTATTAAGCACTTAGTTTGAAGATGTATTAAACGTCTCATTTCATGAAAAAAAACAACTTCACCTGTTATGTGCACTAATAACTGAGTATCAGGCAGGTTTGAAGAAGTCTTTTTGGTGGAGGCACACTTGACCTGATCACTGAAGGAAGAAAGGATTTTAAAACCATTCTTGTTTTTTTTTTTTAATTCCTAATAAGCACAGATGAAGAGGAAAGGCACTCTAGGTATGTGAGACTACTTATGCATTGGCAGTAGGTGATGGCATATTGAGTTCAGTTAGCAGCAGTATGTAACTGAGTCAAAAATAGTTTATCTGGAATGTCAAACGTGTGAAGGGACATTATGTAGAATAAGGTTAGAAGGGACTGGGATGGAATAGGTGAGCAGAGGAGTGATGTGACCCTATAGATCTAAGGTGGGAAGGGTAATTCAAGCAATTGTGTGGAGAAAGGATGGAAAAATGGTGGTGGAGGACCAGTAAGGAGTCTGCTGCAATAATTCAGATAAGTGGTAATGAGGGTAATGAATGTGAACTCTTTGAGAGTAGAGACAATTTTTTTTTTGCCTTTTTTTGTATCTGCAGTGCTTGGCACATAGTAGGCATTTAATAAATACTAGTTTACTGATGGGGCTGGAAGTAGGAATGTAGAAGATGGAATTGACAGGATTTGGTAACTGATAGATTGTTGATATTGTAGCCTACTTGTTCTCTAAGGTGAACAATGACTTCAGGTGCATGATATCTTGACTTGCAAGTGAATTGAATTTAAATGAGGCAGTGTGCAAAGTCATCAGCTTCACTTTTTCCTCCAGAGTAATTGGAATCCAGTGGCAAGACATAAATCAAGATTACTGGTGATGGCCACAGATACAGTGGGAGACCCTGGCCTTGTTAAGCTGAGGACTTTCCCAGTTCTCAGTTAGTAACTGATTGAATGTGAGGGGTGAAGGAGAGGCAAAGGCACCAAGTTTACAAATGTGGGAAACCTGATGAATGGTTGTACCATTGATGGAAATAGGGAAACAGAAAGAGGAACAGCTTTAGAATAAAAGGAGACCAGATGGGCTAGTGCTGGTGTTGGACTCAAGAAGACCTGAGTTCCAATCCTGCCTCACCTACTTACTGTCTGTGTGACCCTCGGCAAATCATTTAACCTTTCTTGGCCGTGGTTTACTCGTCTATAAAATGGGGATCAATAATACCATCCTCCTCAAAGGTTATAGTGAGGATCAAATGAACTATGTAAGGGTGTGATAGGACCAGTGTTTCCATGATGCAGCTTCTTTCCAAACCCACCCACAACATGAGGAGATTTTTCCTAAAAAAAGACAAAATTGTCCTCAGGCTCTGATTGGCCCTGGTTTCCTTAGTGGAGTTCCATGATCATTTAGTGGTATATGAAGTTCCAATCATAGAGTCTTGGTGGGTGCCCAAGACCAAGTGACTCATCATACCCCAATGACCTATTTTTAATTTATAGAATAAAATAATCATTTCTATAGCATAGTATAATAAAAAAGATGATTGCACATGAAACTGTAAATCTTTTATGTACAACTTGCTATTCCTTTTAAATACATAATAAAGTTATCATGTAAATTTCTTTTTTTCTCCCCCCCACTCCAGAGATGGTTACCATTAGATACAAATACGTATATATGTAAAATCATTCTATACACACTTCTATTTATTGGTTCTCTTCCTTCATAGATCCTTCATAGTTAATTTGGGTTTCTATAATGTCAAAATGACTCAGTTGCTTAAAGTTGATCTTAAAACAACATTGCTGTTATTGGATGCAATGTTCTCTTACTTCTGCTCATTTTTGCTCATTTTGTGCAAGTCTATCCATGTTTGTCTAAGCTCAAGCTCATCATTTCTGATAGCACAGTATTGTGATTCCATCACAATCACATACCACAACTTGTTCAGCCATTCCCACAATTTCCACTTCTTCACCATCATAAAGAGGGTTACTATAAATATTTTAGAACATATAAGTTCTTTTCCTTTTTCCCTAGCCATCTTTGAAAATAGACCTCATAATAATATTGACCAGATATGTTCCCAGATAGAGAAACGAGGGGTGGTAGTGTGGGAAGGGGCCTTGTCCAGATAATCCAAGAGCTACCATATTTTCATTGCCTACCTTTGCTGTATTAGGCAAATAAACCCTCCCTTCTGTAAATGTTTGAATACTTGCAAGTATCTAATTTTGTGCTATCATCTAATCTGAATTAGAGGGTGTTGGCTGGTGTTAGAGTGCTTGGCCCACTTTAAAGTGCATTCATAAATGCTAGTATTATTATAATGGGCTCAGTTTTAATCATGTTGAGGTGCTATTGGCAGATGGCACAGAGATGGCACCTCTAGATAGAGGTGTCCTTTATGTCGAGGAGGTAACCAAGGCACAGGAATTAAGTGACATGCCCAAGGTAACACAGCTGATTTGAACTTTTCCTGACTCTTCCTGTGCTCTATCAACTGAGACACCTAGCTGCCCTATAAGATGAGCTTTTGCTTGGGGCTTTGATGGAATCTCTCTAGGGAGGAAAGGCTGATTGGTGGTATAAAGTGTTGGACCTGGAGTTGGGAGGATTTGAGTTTGAATACTACCCATGGTAGTAACATGTATTCTCCCTGACATACCTGAGAAGAAAGTTCCTGGACCCCAAGTTTCTGGCTCAATCTTAGAAAGGCAGATTTAGCTTGAGATATGGCAGCCATGGGATGCAGAATTACATGTGTCTCCTGAGTTTTGAAGTTTGAGTGCCTGAACCTCAGCTTGCTAGGGAGTCTTAGAGAGGGGATTTCCTTGTCCACAACAGTCTCAAGGTGGCTTCTTCAGCAACCCCCAATAGGAGAGTTTGGGATCCAGCCTTCTAGAAAGAGAAATTGGGAGTTACTGGTTAGCACTAGGCATTCAAAGGTAGATGATCCTATAATTCAGTCCTCCAGGGAGAGGCATAGGCAACACTATCCTCTAGGGGAGAAAGGACTAAGGACTGAGAGAAGTGTTTATTTCTCTCTTATATTAATAATCATTTACTATTGGGGAAACCCATGATCTTTTCCCTTCCTATTTCCTCATTCTCTACTGGGTTGAATCAGCCCCTAAAGAATAGGATTGATAATGAGATTGGTTTTAACTTTCTCCTCAATCTTTTTCAGACCCACTACAATGGGAAAGTTTAGATCTGATCAAAAGGTAAAGAAACTTGAATTGGTAGATTCCAGCCCATTGTGTTTTAGTCATTCAGTTTTGGGTAGAAGTGGATTTCCCCTTTTGTCTAGATTACTTTAGACAAGGTGTAAACTTGCATAGGCAAGTTTTTTTGTCCAAGACTGAGTGATCAGAGTCATGTACCCCAGACCCTCATTAGAATATGCCCACCTCTCATTATAATATTCATTCTCTCATTTCTTGTTAACCAGCGTTGATTTCTACCTTCAGGAACTCCCACTCTTCCAAGGGCATATAAAAGTTGAGCAGGTTCCATGAAGGAGCTTTGGCTTAAGAGAGATGGATGGATGACTATCCTTTTAGTAATGATGCACTAGCCATAATTAATAAAATGATGGTTAATTACCTAGAAACTATATCTCTTGAACTTTTTATACATCACAGAGCCTAAGTAAGGGACTATGGCAACAAGCTGTGGCAGCCAAAGGTCAACAGCTTGCCCTTTGATATTATTGTGAGTTATTTGGACAGGGAAGGACAAATGAGTTATTTGGACAGGTAACCCATCCCTAGAAACTCCATGTTTGTTGTGTTCCTTCCAGGGAAGTCCAAGTAGTAGGGAGTGTCCAAGCAGCATAGTAGCATAAAGCTAGATGTCTTTAAGGTAAAAGTGTGACTCACCAGAATATCAATCAATAATTAGCATTTATTAAGCTCCTACTATGTGCCAAACATGGTGCTAAGTGCTCTCAGGGGTTACCTATCTTATAACCTTAAGTAACCTTAAATGGATATATATATATATTCTTGGCACTCCGAGTTTATCAAGTTTTTTCTCTTCTGATAGGAGTTTAAACCACAGGGTAGTCTGTAGGAGAGCATGGGGGAGTGGGAGAGCACCCAGGAGAAAAGAAAATCATATTAACTATTTATGTACAGCCAGGTCCTGATTAAATCCTCTAAAGTGGTCACATGCATTCAAATTCACACTATTTGACATTATAATTGTATAAAGATGGTAATTGGTTCCAGTCCAAGGGAAATATACAATGAGAATGCATAAAATTTATGCATTCAAATAATAAGACAACTTCAAGGGGCTCATTTACACTAATGAGGACCTAGTTAGACAGTTATTCCTTCTACATTGTTACTTTCCCCTTCTTGGTTTTTGTTGTGGTTGGCCTAATAAATAAATGAGAATTTTCCCAGAGTTTTGTGGAAGCTGCAGATGACACATGAAGCCCAACAGACAACACAAAAAAGTTTAGAAACTCAAAAATGCATAAAATATATGTATTGTATTGTTTAATATCAACAAAAAAATTACTATAAGGTATTGTAAATACTCCAAAAACAAAAAAGAAAAAAATTCAGACCTCCTCTGGTATAAAGAGAGGACCAAAAAAATTTTAGGTGGATTTTCCAAATTGTGGGGGGAGCTGCACTCTTAACAGCCCCACCCACCATGATGTGGAAGGGATAACAGTACCACTCTAAGTCCTTTTGCATTTTTTGTGAGGTGGAATAAAAACTTTCCTCTACCCAACATGCATTGTTACTGATTTGTTGAGCGTCTATGTGAAACTTGGAGACTTAGCCACAACTGTGGACCTGAACACAAATTATAGTTAACCTATATTCTAAGATTTGAAAGCATAAACTCTGGAGTCAAAGAGGTAGATTTAGGGAGCTTTACCCAAGGTTGAACTTGGTCCATGTAAGCCTAGAGCTTAGGGGCAGCTATTAGGCTATGGGTTATATTCTCAATGATTAAATAGACAGAAAAAACTGGTATATGGTAGTGTCTTTGAACTCTTGTCTTTAACAACATTGAAGCTGTAAAGTAGGAAGGGCTTTAGAGGGAATGATAATGAATTTAGTTGTGAAACCTAGGTTCATTGATTTAAAGCTGGAAGAGACTGAAGAGTTTAATCCCCTCGTTTTATAAGGGAGGAAATTAATTGTTGACAATTATATCATTACATTTTAATTTGTAGAAATTCAAATTTCAATATTTAAATTTACATAAATTTAAATATTCAAAACATATTTAAGTATATTAACATTTTTATGTTTAAATTGTAAAGCCAAGCACAAGCAGCTTTCCAGAGGACTGCTGCTGTGAACAGCTTCAAGATTCTGATTACATAGTATAGTGAACTCTCTATTTATTCAGTAACAAACTTAGACAAAATATTGACAGAAACCAAAGTATAGCATTCACAATGTTATAACATAGCAACTTATCACTAAAGTGGCCACATAGTTTTAAGCAAAAGATACCATTCAGTAAGAACTTAACTTAATCATCCTTAAGGAGCAAGCCTCCTTAAGGGACACAAAGTACAATCATTCAGTAAGTCCTTAACTCAATCATTCTTAAGGAACAGGACTCCTTGAGGGACACAGAGTGAAAAGGTCAAAGTTCTCCACCCCTAGGTCACAGTAAATCATAATCTTCTCAGTCAGCATTAGGTACCCAAGAAGAGGTCTTTTCATCCTGACTTGAGGTTGGCTCTCAGATTCCATGGTTCCCCTTCCTGGAGTCCCAGCTCCTGCCTGAATCTACTCAACTGTCACCTGGATTCAAAGTTAGGCAGCTCTCAGATCCTCATTCAGCCCCTTGTCCAGTTCCTCATCCAGGTCCTGTTCCATATTGAAGCTCACAGTATCCAGTCCACCTCAAATCCTTCACGATTTCTGTTTCTGGGAAGACAAAGCTTAAAAGAGCCACAATAACATTCATACATATTGCTGGCACCATCATCAATTCACTGTCTATGAAATCAACACAGACCCACCAACAAGGTCTGAGAACTCAACACACATCACAAACAAAAATCAACACAGACAGAAGAGACAGAGTGCCGCCACCACCACAAATGTTCCCTTCTCAAAATCTGCCACCACAAGTGCTCTCTCAGTTTCTGCTCTCTCCCAGCCTGGACTTCTCCTTATATATGGTCATTAAGTTCCTTCCTGTTCTGCCCTTTCCTGTTGCATCAGCAACAGGGGTTCACAGTTCTGTTTCTTAACAAAGACTTGATATAATCAGGGCAAGGCTCAAAGACAGGTGAACTCAAACAAGGTGCTAAATACTTCTTTGCTTTCCATTACAATAGTTAAATAAATTTAAAATTATAGGGGAAGAAATTAACCTAGAGAGGTTAGGTGACTTGACTAAAGCCACAAAGGAAGCATCAGAATTGAGATTTGAACCCAAGTCCTCTGACTCCAAAGTCCTCTAACTTTCCATTGTACCACACCATCTTCTTATCACCTGTTCCTGATCTGGGCAACTGGTCAGACATGGGACCGACCAGTCTTGTGCCTGGTGTGGTCTGCAGTTGGGCTTGTCCTTCTTTTGACTCACTATGATTATTTACTTTTTGCTTTCCCTTTCGTCTAGGGTCCCCTGAATCTTTAGCACTTGCTTTAGTAGGTAGGGGTGAGGTAGAGTACACAGGCTTGGGCAAATATTTACTAATTTGTAAAAACCCAGGGTGGGTAACCAGGTGGCATAGTAGATAGAGTACCAGGTCTGGAGTCAGGAAGATTCATCTCCCTGAAGTCAAACATTTACTAGCCATGGGACCCCTGGGTAAGTCACCTAACTCTGTTTGCCTCAGTTTCTTCATCTGTAAAATGAACAGAGAAGGAAATGGCAAAACACTCCATATCTTTGCCAAGAAAATCCCAAATGGGGTCATGAAGAGCCATGTATGACTCAAAAACGACTGATCAACAACAAAAATCTAGAAGTCAAGCCTTTGGGTGAATGGGAGAGCTCCATATACTGCATAGAGGATAAACAAACATTTGAACTGGATCAGGAAAAAGGCTGACAAAGAACTAGAAATGGTTATGAGCTTTCTATTCTTTCTGAGGGTACTTAAATGTGATGTTGAAACCAAAAGAGACTTTGCAAAGGTGTGGCATCATGGAATCACAAGAGTATAGATTTACAGCTGGAAGAGACCTTAGGAGCTAACTGTCATCCAACCCCTTTGGTTTATAGATGAGAGACTGAGGACATTGTGATTTGCCCAAGGTCTAACAGGTTGTAAGTAGAAGAGTTAGGATTTGAATCCAGGTCCATAAAGATATAATACAGATTTAAACTTATATGTTTAACTTTGTGAAGCTTCTAATTTAGGTAGTAGATTCTTGACGTAAAATGAAATCTTTAATTTTCTTGAGTAATTAATGCCTTTTTGCTAATTTCTGGGAAGTTCTCTCCATTTATTTTAAGTTTTCCCAGTGGCAAGAAGAAAATATGAAAAGAATCTCTCTCCTGTTACCACTGGATAAAATAATCAGCTCAGTTTCCCACTAAGCTTCTAACTTGTGAACCATTAACTCAGGGATAGGTGTCCCATGACCTGATGAATAGTTTGGCCTGGACTCAGGTCTTGCCTCTGACTCACACAGGCTGTATGAGGTCGTAGGTAGAACCCTTAGCTACTTATTCATATTTCACTTTTACATAGTACTTTTATTAAAAAAGTACTTTATACACATTACTATTTATTCTTCACAACAGACCTGTGAAAATAGGAGGAGTAGGAATTAAGCCCCCCTTTCATAGATGACCCTGCCCAACACCACCCAAGCTTCTAAATGACAGGTGTTGATGAAATGCAGGGCCATTTTTCATTATACTCTGCCCAATTAGATTGTGGGCAGGGTTCATATGTTTTTGGAGGTGGGAAGGCAAGGCAATTGGGGGTAAGTGACTTGCCCAAGGTGACACAGCTAGTGTGTCAAATGTCTGAAGTTGGATTTGAACTCAGATCCTTCTGACTCCAGGACTTGTGCTCTATTCTCTGTGCTACCTAGCTGACCCAGGGTTCATATTTTTGCCTTTTTTTGGTTGAGGGGGTATTCCTAGCGCTTAGCACATGTGTTTAACATATAGCAAGTGCTTAATAAATGCTTGTTTGTTACGTGATAACTTTATTATGTATTTAAAAGGAATAGCAAGTTGTACACATTAGTTTTGTAGTTCCATGTATAATCATCTTTTTTTCCTACTCTACTATGTTATGAAAATGCTTGTTTTGTTTCTTAAGATCAGAATAAGATGAATAAAATTTAAAAAAATAAATAAATGCCTGTTGACTTGACTCACCTTGACCCTGGGAGAGTCAATTAACCTCCGAGTGCCCAGGCAGCCCTCTGAGAAGATACATTGCAGAGTAGGTACAGATACCAACGGAATCACAAGTCCCTGGCCAAAAATCCCCCAGGACCTCAGGGTTAGAATCTCCTCTCCTCTTCCCCTGACAAGAGTCTCTTTTCACTTCAGGGAGGTTAGCAGTTTTCTCTGGGAGCAGTTTTATCACATGGTTCTCTCTTGACAGATGAAGAATTAATGTGCTTGCTTTCTCTTGCAGCTGGCTGTGCTTTGCCATCTTCTCCTCTTGCCTGAGCATGCACAGATCTTTAAAGAAGACTACCTTACTCTGAAAAGTGCTTCTCTGAACTCAATTTCTGCCAGTACTGGTTCTATTCCAGATCAGTAGATTTCATTCATGTTGGGTGCTGTGGCCTCCCTTGTACTTCAAAAATAGTGAGACAGGGATTGCCTCATTATGGCTGAATCCTTGGGGACTTGTTCCTGACTGTATCAGTCTATACCAACTTATTCATTATAGTTAGTGTTGTGATGAGAAAGTCCCCAGTAGTCAATGTAAATTTAAAACAATTTTTCTCTTATAGGCTGTTTTTTCCAAGAAACCCTGTTACTAATGGTTCAGTTTTTCTCATTTGGATATACTCTAAAGCTTTAGGGAATCTGTAATCTTATCAATGTGCTCATTTCCTTCAAAGAAGTAGCTCACAACCCATCCATACCTGCCCATTCTATTTCTTTTCATTGTTTTCTCATACATTTCCCACAAAAGGTCCACTCAATGTGTATGAGGTCTTTCTTGCTTTTTTCTGAAATCATGATACCAGTTGGGCACATGATGATATCCATTGGTCATACCTTGTATTTTCCATGCCATGAGCCTGTCTTCTTTTTTAAGCATATGTTTCTTTAATGACATCCTTTATTCCATTTCTTCCTTATAGTTCCTAATCTATCATGGGTGGCTCACATCTACTACACCCTTCTCTAGTGTCCATTGAGTGATAATTGATTTTTACTTCTTTGGAGTTTATAGTATTTCAAAAATTATAGTTACATAATAATACTGGTAGACTATAGGTATTAAAAATATAAGCCTTTGTTTCTAGGAAGAGTTTGGGGTCATTAAGGGAAATTTGCAATTCCCCAAAGGCAAACTGGCTTGTTCTCCAGATTTAATCCTTAAACAAATCAGGTAATACATATGTTTTAAGCCCTTACTATGTGCAGGTCTCTGTGCTAAGTATACTAAAAGAGGTAAAAGATAGTCCCTGCCCTCAAGGAGTTCACAATCTAACGGGGGTAAAAATAAATAAACAATTATATACAAAACTGTTACGTACAGAAGAAATAGGAAATAATTAACAGAGAGAAAGCACTGAAATTAAGGGGGTTTGGGAGAGGCTTAGGGTAGAAGATGGGATTTTAGCTCGAACTTAAAGGACATCAGGAAAGCCAGTAGGCAGAATTGAGAAATGAGAGCTTCCAGGCATGGGGGACAGCAAGAAAAATGTCAGGAGCCAAGAGATAGAGAGTCTTGTTTGTGGAACGTCCAGGAAGCCAGTGTCACTGGATTGAAAACTACATGTTGAGGAGTACAATGTAAGAAAACTGGCAAGGTAGGAGAGAGGGCTAGGTTTCGATCTCGAATGCCAAACAGAGCATTTTGTATTTGATCTTGGAGGCATCTGGAACCCCTGGGAATTTATTGAGTAGAAAAGTGATGTGGTCAGACTTGTGTTTTAGGAAAATCACTTTGGTGGCTGAATGGATGATGGATTGGAGTGGGGAAAGACTTGAGGCAGGCAAACTCACCAGCAGGCTACTGCAATAGTCTAAGCGTGAGGTGATGAAAGCCAAATAAGAGTGGTGGCAGTGTTAGAGGAGAGAAGGGGGCATATTGGAGAGATTTCAAAAAGGAGAAATCAGCAGGCCTTGGCCACAGCTTGGATAAAAGGGGTTGGGGTGGGGGGGTATGGGGAGAGACAGTGAGGAATCCAGTATGGCTCCTAAGCTGTGAGCCTGAAGTGCCAGGAGAATGGTGTTGCCCTCTACAGAAATAGGGAAGGGAGAGGAGGAGGATTTAGGGAGAAAGATAATGAGTTCTGTTCTGGACTTGAGTTTAAAGTGTCTATTGAATGCCCAGCTAGAGATGTCTGGAAGGCAGTTGCAGATATGCTATTGGAAGTCTGGAGAGAGGTTAGGGCAGGACATGTGGTTTTGACAATTTCAGCATAGGGATGATAATTGTCTATTTGCAGTGTTTGTCTAAAGATATACATACCAATGGATAAGCTTAATAGGTTGTCTAACTGAAAGTCATGATCCAGGTGATAGAAATTCTTCATTCACTTGGTTTTCACAATGTGATGAGTTAGTTTAAACTTTAAAGTGATATTATGGATCTTGTCCAGGAGGCTCAGCAATATTCTGGGACTTGATGTAACTGTCATGATTTTATCCACTAGGAGGAGCTTCTAGAGGAACTCACTGCCTGAAGGGAATCCCTATTTACCTTGAACTCTGGGCTGATCCCCTCTATGACAATGGTGAGCACCTTCTCAAGCATATATATGTCTTTTTTATATATATGCCGTTTTATGCCTTGCCTGATATTAGAGATCTGAGGATTTCTGAACAAAATTATTCCCATTTTTATGTCTTTCATAAAATTCTGAATAATAGTGATGTAAACACTCCAAGGTGTTGAGACACTTTGTTGGAGAAGAGGGTCTATGGTAGTGTTTTGCTCTACCAATGAAAGATTTTTTTTAATAGTTAATAAACATAGCAGGGTATTTTATTATTTATATATTTCAATCAAGTATGTGATGGCGAACATGTAGCAACTATGGAATATTACTTGTGGAAGCCATCCTGTTCTCTACCAATATCCTTAACTGTGTCTGTGTAGTGATTCTCATTAAAAAAAAAAAAATGTAGATGGGAACATAGGAATGTGGGTTAGTTGCTTTCTTAGTTGCCTTTTTGAGTGTTAATAGTACACAAGATTTATTTCTTCTTCTTCTTCTTCTTCTTCTTCTTCTTCTTCTTCTTCTTCCTCTCTCTCTCTCTCTCTCTCTCTCTCTCTCTCTCTTATAATGGTATGTTTGCTGAGAGAGTGTAGCAAAGACAGAAGTATAAATACATCTCCCCTGGACTGGCTCACACTGTTTTCTTTATATATCTATCTACTTGACCCTTATGAAGAGTGGACTGAAACTTTAAAGTGATGACTACCAAAAATTCACCCCACTGAGTTCCCTTCTGGGTATGGCATAGTTGCTGGTTAAATTGCTTCCTTTGCTTTCAGGCTGTCTTGGCTATCAGATACACTGCTGGGTCTGTCAAACAGGTGGTTCCTCAGGTCTGGTCCAAGATTTTTTTCCATGCCTTTGATAGTTTCTCTTTCAGATGCCTTGTGGTCCTTCAACACCCTCATAATTATGTTACCTTTAACATGAGTCTTTTCTATATATGCTGGGTTTAATCCAGCTGCTTTTGCTACATTTTAGTGCCATGTCTGTTTCTCCTCTGTAATCACATCTGGATCTAGGATGATAGAGTAAAAATGTGGTTCTTAATGGTGAAAAATTTTGTTAAAACATCTTTACAGATCTTTTCTATTTTTCTTTTGTTTGTTGTCCTTCCATTTTCATCCTTAATACCCTTGCAATTATTTTGCTTATTTGGGTCCCCCCCCAAACTTTCTTTAAACTAGTTTTTCCCTCTACCACTTCTCATTGCTTTATGAAGCAATACTGATCATAATCTTTGCACGTCTTCTATAAGATTTTTAAAGATCAATTTATATTTCAAACTACTATTGTCTTTGGGCACTAAAGCTCTCTACTTGTCAAATAAATCAAGAGTTTGCTGACAAAGGCATTTAAAAGTTCTTTTGTTCTCCTTATTATAGTAATGGAAAAAGACAAATTTCTGAAGGAAATTATTTTAATTTGTATCTATGTCCCACATAGACTCACCCCATCTTAAACCATTAATAACTTGTTTAGAGTTTTACTTGTACACCACACTTCTTTTTCTCATTTTAATTCTTTTACCTCTGTATTGATTTTGATATTTATCCTACCATTTTGCACAAAAACTGATTCAGTAATAACTGCCACATCAGTAAGGAGTCATTTCCTGTCTGTTAAAAAAGAATCAATGTAGTGCTTTTGTAATGACACTTTGTGTTTGCTAGGTCTAACATTTAACTCTTTTCTGAAGACAAAGTACTTCCTGATATATAAACGTGAGGCATCCAGGGAGTCTGCATGTCTTTGAAGTCTTGTTCCTTATTCCTGTTCTATGTTTTCCAACAAATTTCTTGCAGTCCTCATCTATTGACACCTTTGCCTTGACACTACCAAATGTCCAAGTATATGTTGGTTTAACTTATAGGATCTTTTTGAGCTTGTAGAATTTCTCTATCTCTTTATGCTTTGCAATTATTTTCATTGTTGTCTTTTTGGAAAAAAATGCTTTATATCCTTTCTTCCCCAACCCTTTCCATTTTCTTCTACCTTATTGCCCTGCATGTACTCTGCAATCCAGTGACCTCTTGGCTGGTCCTCACACAAGGCATTCTATTTTCAGACTATTTTCACTGGTTGTCCCCCCATGCCTGAAACTCTCTCTCTTCATTTCCTTCTCCCTAGTTTTCCTCACTTCCTTCAATTTCCAGGAAGATCCCATCTTCTACAAAGAACTTTTCCTGATCCCCTTTATTGTTAGTGCCTTCCCTCTGTTAATTATTTTCAATTTAATCTGTATGGAGCTTGTTTGTAAATAATTGTTTGCATGTCATCTCTCTAATTAGACTGTGAGCTCCTTGAAGGTATCTTGTACCTTTAATTGTACCCACTGCACTCAGGACAGTATCTGGAACATAGCAGATATTTAATAAATGCTACAACAGGAAATGACTAACTGTCTCATGAAATGATGTTTCTTGTTGCTTCTGAGTGTATGATCAAACCAATGCTGCCAACTCCTTTATTTGCCTCTCCAAAGAGACTCTTTGAACCATCTATCCATCCAGCTAGAACTTTCTTCTTTCTTCTGTTTTCATCTGTAACTAGAATATCAAGACTGATCACCTAAAAACCCAGTGTTGTGGGGCAGCCAGGTGGCGCAGTGAGTAAGAGTGCTGGCCCTGGAGTCGGGAGACCCCTGGATTGGTTCTGGCCTCAGATACTTAACACCCACACAAAATAACTGACCGTATAAGCTTGAGCAAGTTACTTAACCCCCATTGCTTTAAAAAAACAACAACCCAGTGTTGTACATACACATAGAAGGAGTTTAAACTATGATCTACTATCTTCGGTTTAGAGAGGCCCGTTATGTCACCTAGTAAAGCAAATCCACATGGTTTAAAAAAGTCTAGGTGACAGTTCACTATACAATACACAAATGTTGGCAAAGGTCATTTATCTATTGGCTAGGCAATCAGGGTTAAGTGACTTACTCAGGGTCACACAGCCAGTGTCAAGTGTCTGAGGCTGGATTTGACCTCAGGTCCTCCTGACTCCAGAGCTGGTGCTGTACTCACTGCACCACCTACCATGTTTCCCCGATAATAAGACCTATCCCAAAAATAAGCCCTCCCCTTACTGTGTAAGATTCCTCTAAAATAAGCCCTCCCCCGAAAATAAGCCCTATTGAGATTGCTACTGTAGTAAAGGTGATCCCCTGTGCTACACGCTACATTACGGTACCCTCTGTATGCACCGTCCACCCCACCCCCCCGAAACGCACGCCGCGCTCCGAGCTGCATCCGAGCTGCAATCAGAGCTGCAGCAGTGAGTGCGTCATCCTGTTCTTCCCCAGTGATTTGCTTGCTGGTGCTATTGAGAGCAGTGCCGTGGAGGAGAGCTGAGGCAGGACAACATAAGCCCTCCCCTGAAAATAAGCACTCTGGTGTTTTTCTTTCCAAAAAAAAAAAATAATAAGACAGTGTCTTATTATCGGGGAAACACAGTAGTTGCCTTGGCAAAGGTCATTTATCAAACTATCAGGGAAGCTGATATAGACAGGACCTCCCTAATGGTGAAGGGGTTTGAAACTGTTTTAACATCAGTCAAAGGAACCAGCACCTGTCTGCCTCATTAGTAGGCTTTACAAATATTATTATTTCTTTTTATCTTCACATCAATCCTGGGAGGTAGGTGCTAAGATTTATTCAATTTCACACACCTAGTGTCTGAGACTAAATTTGAACACGTCTGCCCTATTCCCTATTCCAAGTTCAGTGCACTAAACACTGTGCTGCCAAACTGCCTCATATTCTGGGTTGGGTGTATGTGTATAATAGGCTTAGGTGTTTTTTAGACCCAGGTGAGCTATGCTACACAGCTTTTCCTCCCAGCTCTCACTAATGTAACCTCATGGAGTCACTGCTCAGGCTAGAATCAGATTTCAGCTCAATGTTCCCCACTTTCCACCTCCACCCCCCCCCCCCCGCAAAAAAAACAAAACAAAACAAACAAAAAACCCACAACTGAAGCAAGATCATTCTGGCTCTTATTAAACCCCATTTCAAGGAAATCAGATATTCCCAAAATTCAACTTTCCAAAAAAGAAGCAAAAGGGGATTGAATTCACATATGACAAGGTCTTCATACAGGGCTCCTTTAAATATTGAGTTCTTTTAGCACATTTCAGAAATGATTTAATACTAGCAAAGAGTAATTTACACACTTCTTTGCAGAAACACACTGGTTTCATAGACTTGTGCAGAGGAAAATTCATGGGTACATGATCTAAAAATCTCCCCAAAGGCAAAGAACACTGTTTTCAAAATGAAATGGAGTCTGTCCTAGGCAGAGCCAAGCTCAGATTCAGCAACGTGCACTTTGTCTCCTCAATGTATGTGCATGTGATTATCTTAACAGTCCCTGACATCCCCAAGAGACAGAGGAAGTAGGAAAATAAGAGCAGAGAGGCTCAGTATGGGGACATGGTGCCATACTGATTCCACAGGAGCTGGGAGCCACACCTCAGTCTCCTGATCCCAGGCTCTCACGCCAACCATGGCTCTGGGCTTCCTGCCCTGGGAAGGGGCCTGGGTGGTTGTTGTATTTGCCAGGGCACCCAGACCCCGTCTGGCTTTCGATAAATGTCAGGCAACAACAATAACGATAGTAATAACACAGAAGGGACTGTTTATTCTTATGGAAATCCACATGGATGAGATAACATTATGGGCTCCTGCTTCCCTCCCCCCAAGTCTGTAGTGTGAACAAAAAGGGGGAAGGAAAGAATGGACTTTGCATTTTTGGTATAGATTCTCTCTTTGCTACAAAGTGGGTATTGTCTTTGATCTTGAATGTTTCTCCTTAATTCCCTAAATTTTCTTCATCTTGCCTAAGGACAGACCTTTATTCTGTGGGATTACTTGCTCATAGGAGCAGAGCAAGCCCAGGGTAAACTGTAGTGTGCCATTATTGATATGAATTTGGAGGAGAATGAAATGGGACTTCCCTAGCTATGTGACATCACATTCAATAGTTGTTGTGACCAGTCCTGGCTCTTGGACTACACAAATTAGCCAATGGCTTTCATGGTATTATGCAAGGGGCACCTAGATGGTAGAATTTAAGGGGCAGCACTACCTAGTCTCAAATGCTTCCCATCCTGCCAGGGAATTGTACACCTTTACCTGAGACTCTTAGAATTTACTGTCCTTCCTGTGAGCTAGATGACAAAGGTAGGACACTATTTCTGAGAGTCACAGAGACAAAGACAGAGAGATAGATAGAGAGAAAGTGATTGGAAAGAGAGAAGGGAGTGGGGAAAGGAGAGAAGAGAAAGAGAGAGAGGAAAAGAAGAGAAAAAGAGAGGAAGAGAGAAAGAGGAGAGGGGAGAGGAAGAGGAAAAGAAGAGAGAGAGGAAGAGAAGAAAAGAGGGGAGAGAGAGAGAGAGAGAGAGAGAGAGAGAGAGAGAGAGAGAGAGAGAGAGAGAGAGAGAGAGAGTAACTTTGTGACACTGGGCAAGTCACTTAACTCCTCAGGGCCCCAGTTTCCTTACCTCAAATGTTCTCTAAGGTTCCTCTTGGCAGTGTGACCTTGGGACAGTCACTCAACTGCTCAATCCCTCAAGGCACCATTCACCCTGTCCCCCTCTTAATAGTATTTTTTTTCCAATTACACATAAGGATAGCTTTCAACATTCAATTTCCTAAGATTGAGTTCCCTATTTTTCTTCTCTACCTCCCTTACCTTTCCCCTCCCCAAGATTCCAATAAATATGATATAGGTTATACATGTACACTAATATTAAACATATTTGCACATTAATCATGTTGTGAAAGAAGAATCAAAACAAAAGGAAAAAAAAACACAAGAAAGAAAAAAAACCAAAAAAGTAAAACCAGTATTCTTCAATGTACATTCAGACTCCATAGTTCTTTCTTTGGATGTGGGAAGCATTTTCCATTTTGAGCCTTTTGGAATTGTCTAAGATCATTGTATTGCTGAGAAGAGCTAAGTCTATCCAAGTTGATCATTGCACAATGTTACTATTACTGTGTACAATATTCTCCTGGTTCTGCTCACTTGACTCAGTATCAGTTCATGTAAATCTTTTCAGGTTTTTCTGAAATCTGCCTGCTCAGCATTTCTTATGGAACAATAGTATTCCATTCCATAGTTTGTTCAGCCATTGCCCAATTGATGGGCATCCCCTCAATTTCTAGTTCCCTAAGGCAATATTCTAAGTTGTAGAATTGAAGATTTTCATTGATAGAGGGAGTTTCCTTGGTAGAAGTTCCCTCCAATGGTGTTATCACAGGTCTGAACCTTAAAAAAAAAAGACTATGCTGGGCAAGTGACTCTAAGAGCCTCAATTTCCTCATCAGACTAGATGACTTCTGAGGTTCCTTATAGTTCTAAATGATGATCCTTTGAGCCAGTTCATAAAGTTTTACCAGGCTTTGAAAGCTCCCTGATCTGTTCTGTTCTTATTGGAATAAAGCTGGTAGAAGTGACCACTGTTCCTGCCCATGCAGACTCTCACCATAGGAGATTGTAGAGCCAAACATTACTCTGAGAAGGGCCATTTTCCACTTCTCTGTAATGAATTTGAGAGAGAGAAATCTGAAGACATGTTCTTAGATTGGGTTATAAGACTATTTTCTCAAGTCACGCCAGCTGGCAATTTGAACCCCCACAGTGGCTTGCTTTGAGTATTGGACAAAGAATCTTATCACTTTAATCACTTTCAGAACCCTGAAGTTTAAGGCCATTCCAGAACACCAGCTCAAATGTTCCAGGATAATCTAGGAATTTCCCATTGGGGAAATGACTGTGTTGAGTTGGGTTAATTTCACCAGGGTGTAATATGATTTGCAAAGTTATGACCTGAACTCCAGTTAGTGCATAGGGAAAGATATCTCATTAGAGATAAGCCTTTGTCCAAAAATGAGCTGGAACTGGTTTTCAAAGGGATATGTTTATTTTAGTACTTTCCCTTGCTTAGTTGTAAGGAAGATGAACAGTTGAGAGCTGGGTCCTTTATTTTCTACAAGATTTTGTAGGGATTTTTCTGAGAAAGTTCACTGTGAAGGAGTTTGATCATCTCTTTATATTTGGCATCCCATATTGAAAAAGGAAATTGATCTGGTGCCTGACTGTGAGTCAGTGAGTTTTTGTATTTCTGTAGTTTTGCAAATATAGGGCAGCTAGGTGGCACAGTGGTTAGAGATTTATCCTCCTGAGTTCAAATATGGTCTCAGACACTTACTAACTGTGTGACCCTGGGCAAGTCACTTAACTCCGTTTTCCTCAGTTTCCTCATCTGTAAAATGAGCTAGAGAAGGAAATGGCAAAATACTTTGCCAAGAATATCCCAAATGGGGTCATGAAGAGTCAGAAATGACTGAACAGCAACAGATTTTTTTTTTTTTCAAAATTGCCTGAAAAGAAAGTTTGAGCTTTGGACCCAGATTGACTATGCTTGGGTCTTTTAAAGTAAGATTTGAGTGAAAGCAGGATTTTTATTATTTAGCACTACCGAAAGAAGTATAGTAGTCAGAATGAAAACTAGTGGGGTGCTTTTTGGGACCTTATGTGGATACTGAATAGTACATTTGGCCTTCTTTCCATAGAGTAATTGTCAAGGTATTCTTTTGTCTTCATGAACTAAGAGGATTTACCCACTCACCCAACTTTCTTTTTGCTTGATAGCATCATAAAATTCTAGAGCCAGAAGGAATGCTGGTATCCATCTAAGTCATAGAACATCATCTCTAGAATTAATTTTGAGATCATCTAGTTTGACCCCTCATTTTATAGATTAGGAAAACAAAACCCTGAGAGACCAAATGACCCATTCAAAGTCATTGACCTAATTAGGAAGAGAGCAAAGTAGAGAAAAGACTCACTGATCCCTAGTCCGATATTATGGAACTAGGTGAGTAACATAGGCCTGGAAGTCAGGGAGACTTGAGTTTAAATCCATTTATTAGGTGTGTTACACCCGGCAAGCCATTACCTCTGTCTCAGTTTCCTTATCTATAAAATGGGAACAGTAATAATCGCACCTGCCTTATAGGGTTGTTGTAAGGCTCAAATGAAATGACATATGTGACTTGTAATGACATATGTGACATAAGTGACTTGTAAAACTTAAAGTACCATATAAATGCTAGCTACTATTATTGGTTGCTGTAGTTATCTTTATTACTGCTTCCACTATACCAACATCCCTAATTAGTAGACAGAAAAAATATTTTTAAAAAACTACAGGAAAAAATGAAGGGTCATTAGACTTTACAACCAGGCATCCATATTTGCCCCCAGAAGTAAAACTGAAGTTGTATTTGTATTCCTTTCCAGATCTGATTTGGAGGCTTTATTTAAGGGAAATAGAAAAACTACAGAATGTAAAAGTTGGAAGGGACCTAAAGAGGCTGTTGAGTTCAACCAAGATCAGCCCCAAACTCATTTTTAAGAAGCTAGAGAGTCTTTACATGAAAACTTGATTTGGCAGTTATTCCAGAACTGTATGTGTTTGATTTATTGAAAAAGAAAAAAAATGAGGGAAAAACGTTAAGCTGTCCCTCTTGAGGAATTTAAGCTTCACTTAAGAGTCATTCAAAAAGCATGTATTAAGTGTCTTCTATATTGCCAGCCTTTGTACCAGACACAGGGAATACAAAGAAAAAACCTGATCAGGCCTTGCCCTCAAGTACATTATACCTATTGGGGTGTAAGATTGTAATGTTGACGGATTTAAGATCTTCTTTGCCTATTAATAAGCCTCAGGTGGAGCCTATTAAGGGTAGCTTGCTAGGGGAGGCTTGCTTTTAGGAAGACTTTCACACCTTTTGCTGGTTCCTAATTAGACACAGTCATGAGGGTTGTGATGCCCTCTGGCTCTAAAACAGGGTATGTATATCGGAAGGTGAACATTTTGCTTTGGGACTCACTCATTTGGAAGAGTGCTCTTGGGATTTGACCAGATGAGGCTCTGGGTAGCTGTTAAGGAAGGCCTGGCTTTGAAAAACTGAGATATTGGTCCTTCTCCCTCTCGGGTAACTATACATATATTGCCTTGCTGTTGTTATCCTTATTATTGTTCCACTATACCAACATCCCTAATTAGCAGACAGAAAAAATACTTGGATCTATCTGTGCAAATTTCTCAGACAGTTGGAAGCCCTGTCTGTTGGTCTTTATTTCCCTATTTGTATTTTCTCTATTTTGATTTTCTCTGAAGTTCAGGGTGCTGATTTTCCCCCTGAGCTAATGAATGTAATTAAAAAAGATTGTTTTATTTTTTACTTTTTGGAAGGCAATTGGGGTTAAGTGACTTGCCCAAAGGCATACGGGCTAGTAGGTGTGTCAATTGTCTGAGGCCGGATTTGAACTCATCTCCTCCTGACTCCAGGGCCAGTGCTCTATTCACTTTGCCACCTAGCCTCCCCAATTAAAAAATATTGTTGACCCCATGAACAGCTATCTTTCCTAGTAAAGCAAATCTAAGAACCTGTGCTGGAAGCCATCCTAAGTATGCCAGTGTGCTTGCTGCTACAGGGTGGCAGGAACAACATGAATTCAGAGTAAGAAATTGTTATTGTTTGACCTTTGTTTTCAAAGAGGGCCAATGACATCACTGGTGATGTCAAGAGATTTTCAAATGAATTGGATTTAAGTGAGGCATAGTTGCACAAAGTTATCAGCCTCACTCTGTCTTCCAGTCATCAAGTATCACCCAGAATATCACTGATATAAACCAGGCATAGTTCAATAGTTTATGATTATCATTCCCCACCTACCCCCCCTCCCCTTTCCATTCTTATTTGGATTTTTCTGCTCTCTTATTGGAGCAGCTGGGTGGCACAGTTGACAGAGCACCAGGCCTAGAGTCAGGAAGATTCATCTTCCTGAGTTCAAATCTGGCCTCAGACACTTACTTGGGGCAAATAAGTGACTTAACCCTGTTTGCCTCTGTTTCCTCATCTGTAAAAATGAGTTGGAGAGGGAAATAGCAAGCAATGGCAGTATCTTTGCTAAGAAAACATCAAATGGGATCATGAAGAGTCATACACAACTGAAAAATGACTAAACAGCAACATTCCCTTTTCCCTACTGCTCTCCATTCTCTTCCTCCCTCCTCCCTCTCCCCAGATAGCATTGTAGAACCATAAAACTCTTCTCCTTCCTGGAGTGCTTAGTTTTATGGAATGGACAGTTTACCAAGATATCTTTTACTACCTGAGTTTTGGGAGAGGGTTTGGCTGTGAAGAAATAAATAACCAAATTGGGATAAGCCAAAAGAGGGGAAAAAAAGCAGGCTTAAGTCTCCCTCTAGTGGACATTTGCCACTGCGCTTCTGTGTTCTTCAAGATGGGGATTTTAGAAACAAATGGAAGGAATATAAATTTAAAAATTCCAAGCAAGTGTTCTTAACCTGGGTTCTATGAATTAAAAAAAAAATTCTCATAACTGTATTTTAACATTATTGGTTTCCTATGCATTTATTTAATGTATTTAAAATATTATTCTGAGTTGGTGTTCATAGGTTTCACCAGACTGCCAAAGGATCCAACACATGGGAACGGTTAAGAACACTTGCTTTAAAGCAGTGGTCTCAAACTCGAACAGAAATGAGGGGCCACTAAACCATATATAAGGATCCCCACATGTTCCATATTGACTTAGAAAATGACATATTAACATTGTTGTGTTGTTTCAGTTTTGTCCAACTCTTCTTGACCCCATTTGGGGTTTTCTTGGCAAAGATACTGAAATGTTTTACCACTTTCTTTTCCAGTTCATTTTACAGATGAGGAAACTGAGGCAAACAGGGTTAAGTGACTTCTCCAGGGTCCCATAACTAGTATGTATCTGAGGCCAGATTTGAACTCAGGAATCTGAGTTTTCCTAACATCAGACATGGCTCTCTCTCTACCACACCACCCAGCTGCCTGTTAACCTACTTACACATTAATATTATATATGCCTGTTAACCTACTTACACATTAATATTATATATGTTCTATTGTATTTTAATTTATTTTGTTAAATATTTCCCAATTATATTTTATTCTGGTTCAGACCTCACTAAGGAGAGTTGTGTGTGGAGTCACGTATTTGATACCTCAGCTCTAAGGAATCTCTACCAATTGTTGGATTTTTCTATGCAACATATTTCTGGAGCTTTTCATTTCCTTTCAAAGAAATACTTTTTTTTCCAATAAAGCTCTGAATAACCAGATAGAGTCAGGAAGACTGCAGTTCCAATCCTGCCTCAGACACTAGTTGTATGCCTCTAGGCAAAGAAATCAACCTCTCTGAGCCTCAATTTCCTTATCTGTACAATGGGGATAACAATAATGCCTGCCTTACAGGATTGTGTCAGGATCAAATGAGATAACCTATGTGAAATGCTTTATAAGCTTCAAAGTATTCTGTAAACAGTAGCTATTTATTATTATTACTACTGCTGCCACTACTATTATTTTTAAATCCTGTGTGATAGAATGGAAGGAGTGGTGGATCTGGACTTTGAATTTAAATCCTTCCTTTGCTACTTGCTAATGTTGTCTCTTAGCCTCTCTGTCTTTCAGTTTCCTCATCAGCAATGCTAGGACTGGTAAGGCAAAGGGGGCTTTAGGGGAATGAAAGAGGTGCCAGTTTTTTCCAGCATCCTAACTTAGGGCAGGACTCCTTTGTTGGTTGGGTTTTTAGATCCTTTCCTCTTAACAACTGCCTCTCCAAGGCCCATGAGGTATTTAACTCAGATTTGGGACTTTCTGCAGGCAGCCTTTGAAGGGATTGTCCTTTCTCAGTGGTCATTTTCCTAGGGCAATTCTGAGATCATTTTCCACCAATCAATTTGATTAACTGGCCTTCATTGAATTCTAGTCTGGCATATTTGAGATACCAGGCGTAGAAAAACCAAACCAACGCACCAACTCCAAACCAGTCCCTGCCCTCAAAGAATTCACATTTTATTGGTGGGACTAAAATTACATTTAAAAAATCTTTTATAATATATTTTTTTCAATTACATGTAAAGCCAAATTTTAACATTCATTTAAAAATATTTTGAGTGGAAATTACATGTATGTATGCGTATATTTAACTGTAAAAATGTCTGATGTGTTGAGTTTGAGAGGCATATAAAATATCCAGGTAAGTATGACTAGAGACATTTACTGATGTGGGATTGGTGTTTAGGATGGAGATGAGGATGCAAGGTATGAGGAAGGGAGTTATTTTAATAAATAGTAATCAAACCATTGGAAGCTGATGAAGTCACCAAATTATTCACGAGCATTCACTAAATACCACGCGCCAGGCACTCAGAGAGTTCTTAGTCTAAGTGTGGGAGACAACACAACCATGAATCAACATGATATAGACTAATAATTTGGTGGTAATCTCAGAGAGAAGGATCTAGCATTAAATTCTAGGGGCCTGAAAAAATCTTTTTGCAGAAGGTGGGATTTTATCTGAGACTTCAAGGAAGCCAGGGAAGGCAGGAGGTAGAGGTGAGGAGAGGAAGCATCCCAGGAATAGGGAACAGTCAGTGAAAAAGCCCAGCCCAGAGTCCAGAGGTGAAAGGTTTTATGTGAGGAAGGCCAATGAAGAGAGTGAAGAGATAGAAGACAAGAGGCCCCAGGACAAAAGCTCTGTGGTCTATTCATGCATAAGGAGTGGCACATGGACGATAATCCAGCAGAAGAGATTGAGGAGTTGTCAGAAACTGAGAGAGAGAAGTGTCACGAAAACCCAGGAAGAAGAGAACGTCAAGGAGGAAGGGGTTAGTCAATAGTGTCAAATACTGTGGAGAGGTCAAGAAGGATGAAAATGCCATGGAGTTCGCAATTGAGATCACTAGTAACTTTGGAGAAAAAAGGTTTTAATAGAATAATAAGATCAGAAGCCAAATCGCCAGGATTTAAGGAATGAGTGAGAGGAGGGGAAGAAAAGGAGTTCCAGAAGCTAAATGGCTTCCTGGAGGTGTTTGTGTGTGAAAGGGAAAAGAGGTTTTGCATTATAGCTTTAGGGGATGACAGGGTCAATTGAAATATTTTTTAAGGTTGGTGAAGCTGTGGGCATGTTTGTAGGCTGCAGGACTGGAGGGATTGAAGATTATAGAGAGAGATTGAAGATTTGGGAGAGAAAGAGGATAAGCAAATAAACAATCCCTGGAGGAGATGGGAGGGGAGGGGATTAAGGATACAAATTGAGGAGCTGGTGTGGGCAAGAAAAGACAGCTCTTCCTCTGAGATTGTAACAAAGGAGGAGAGAATAGATGAGGCTATTGAGGGTTTTAGGTGGAGAAACCAGTAGATCCCCAACGTCTTCAGTAAAGAGTGAGGCAAGATCCCCTGGTGAAAGAAGGGGAAGATATGGATCAGAGGTGTCAAGCTCCATTTCTAAAAATGATAGGAGGGGAAAATGACAAATATTGGAGAGGATGTGTGAAAATTGGGATACTAATTCACTGTTGGTGGAATTGTGAACTGATCTAACCATTTTGGAGAGCAATCTGGAATTATGTCCCAAGAGTTATTAACCCTTTGACCCAGCAATACTACTACTTGGTGTATTTCCAAAGATGATTAGAAAAAAAGGAAAAGAACCTCTATGTTTTAGAATGCTTTTTTTTTGGAGGAGGGAAGGTAGGGCAGTTAGGGTTAAATGACTTGCCCAAGGTCACACAGCTAGTTTTTTGTGTTAAGTATCTGAGGCAGGATTTGAACTCAGGTCCTCCTGACTCCAGAGTCGGTGCTCTATTCACTGTGCCATCTAGCTGCCCCTAGAATGTTTATAATAGCTCTCTTTGTGGTAACAAAGAATTAGAAATTGCAGGGATGCCCATCAATTAGGAATGGCTGAACAAGTTGTGATATATGATTGTGATGGAATACTATTGTGCTATAAGAAATGATAAGCTCAATGATTAAAAAAAAACTATGGAAGGCTTGCATGAAATAATGAAGAGTGAAATGAACAGAACCAAGAGAACATTGTATACAGTAACAACAATACTGTTTTGAGAACAATTTTGAAGAAAAAAAAAGACTTTACGCAAATAAGTTATTTTGTCTATTATAAATACCCAAATTAACTAAAGGATAGACGAAGAAAGATGTTATCTGCAACCAGAGAAAGAACAGCTAAATAGAAGCATGTAAAGAATAATTTTACATATATATATGTATGTGTATGTACATATATATACACACATCTATCTATCCTCTATCCTCTGTCTGTCTGTCTATCCATCTGTCTGTTATCTGTGTCTAATGGTAGCCATCTCAAGGGTTGGGAGGGGGGGAAGGGAAGAAAAAGAGAAATTTACATGATAATTTTGTTGTATATTTGAAAGGAATAGCAAGTTGTGCATAGCAGATTTGCAATTTCATGTACAATCTGTCTTTTCATTGTACTATGTAATGGAAATGCTTGTTTTAGTCCATAAATTAAAAATAAAATAAAAAAGAACAAATGCTATTGGGAGGGTGATGAGTTAATTAGGGAAGAAAAAAGACTGTTGTGTCAGATGAGATTGTATACCATAATCTTGTATTAGACTCATTTCTTGCTATGCTGGTTGTATGCTTGGTCTCTGGAAGAGTCCTCTTCTGACCTTTCAGTATTCAGAAGAACAGAGGCTCTTCTATTATCCAGAAGGAAAAAGAGCAAACATGGAGGCCAAGGACCAAGGCTTGTTTCTTCGGGTCATGTTGCCTCAGGAGACAGTATTGTCTCTCACTGGACACAGAGCAAAAAGTCCAATCACCAAAATTGTGCAGCCAAACACAAAAATGTCCAAAAGACTGGGATCATAGAATTGAGAGCTAGAGTTGACCACTGATATCTAGAAGAGTTATAGGATTGACCTGAAGTCACACAAGTAAATGGTGGCATTTTCAATGGAGTTTCAAACCAAAGTCCTCTTGACTCTAAATCCTATGATAATTCCACTGCACCTTGTTGCCTCTTTCTAGAACTATCTACAGATTAAACACACCTGTCTGTTGTCTTGGGAAACTCCTTTTGTTATTCGTTCAATCCCTTCCCTCTTTCTCTTTGCTATATTTATCATCCCTCAGTCCACTCTTCTCATAGTCTGGCTGTCTCTGTCTTGAAGTATTTTGTTCTCTTAACTCTTGTGGAGTTGACTGTGATCAATTCCTTTCTATCTCCAGGTGGATTATTCACCTGGTCTGACTTCTTTCCTCACCATCCTAAGGCTTTCAGTACTACTCTCTTGTAGTGTGCAGTGGAGTCAGCCTCCTACTGCCATTTCCCCCTCTTCATCCCCTCTGTCAAGTTCCTGGTGTTAGCATTACCCTGCTGTCCATACTAATACAAAGAGACATCCAAGAAGGACTTTCTATTATCAAGGTAGTTTAGTTGTTGCTGTTTGCTTGGTTTTGGATTCATTCTATTTTTTTCCTCACCACTTTTAAAGTAGATAACTAAGAGCTGAAAGGGTTTGTGTTTTGAGTATAGAGGATGCATATATGAGGGCATGGTCCATATCCAGCCCCAATACTGTCACTCATTGCTTGTTTCAGCTCCCCTAATTTCCTTGTTCTCACTGCCAAACCACACTTGACCACCAAAGGCATATCGTTCTCCCTATGAGACAGTATACATACTGTTGTTTGGCCTTAATTTTCGGAGAATCAATGACATCACGGGGTGATGTCTTGACTTGCATGTGAGTTGGACTTAAGTGACACAGAGTTGCACAAAGTCATCAACCTCACCCTCTCTTCCAGAGTTATTGAAGTCCAGCAGCAAGACAAGAGTCAAGATGACTGATGATGGCCTGGGATACAGATGTCTTTGATGTCTGATGAAACTCTAAGGCTTAGAGTTTAAGTGCTCTATAGCGCCTGCTTCAGTCACCTGTATGGCCATTGGAACAAACTGTTCTTATCCACCCATTCTGAAGGGGAAGTATTTACATGTTTGGGGTAGATATCCCCCTAACTCATGGATGGATCTGAGGCCTGTTAATTACTCTCAACTTGGTTGAGCCCATCTGCTGAGATGGTTTCATTGAGATGTGGGCACTATGCATGCTACAGCTTCTGAGAGCCACAGGTGAGAGTTGAGTGCCAGGAATGCCCAAAGGTAGATGACCAGCCCTGAAAGTGCTCAGCAAACCTTCACACCAGAGGTTCTCGCCCTCCTGGAACACCCCATACACCTCATATGTACTGACACCCTGTGCATACTGACTGCTGGGTAGTAAAATATGTTTTATCTGATAAACCTGAAAATAACTGGAAGGTTAAAAAGATCCAAAGAACTGGAAGGGAACATCCTTTAGTATGACCTCCTGATGGCTTCGTGTATCCCTTCTATGACATTTCCTAAATGGGTTCATCCAGTACTAGCACCTTCTTTGAAGAGGAGTACTAAGAACAGAAAAGAGTTTAGGAAGGTTATGCAGAAAGGGATTATCCAGTCCAACCCCCTCCTTGTGCAAATGAGGAATCTGAGACCCTGGGAAATGGATTAACTTGCCCATGTTCAGACAGCCTGTACACAGCAGAGCTGACATTGGGGCCTGTGTTCTGACTCGAGGGCCAACACTTTCCTTGACACCACACTCCCCTTCTGAGTGAGAGACAAAGTCACATGTGTGAGGAACGTCTTTGTGGAGCAGAACTTTTTCAATTGTCTAGATTCAATGGTCTAGATCAGGGATTCTTAACCAGGAAATCTATGAATTTTAAAAACCTTTTGAAAACAATATTTCAATATAATTGGTTTCCTTTGTAATCATATGTATTTTATTTCATACATTTTAAAACATTATTCTGAGAAGGGGCTACAGGTTTTACCAGACAGCCAAAGTTCATCCATGACACAAAAAAAGGTTAAGAATCCCTAGAATAGCCGCTTAAATAAAGATGCTTAAATTTAGGTTTCAATAGTAAACTTAGATTTGACTACTTTCAAATATGGTTGGATCTTCAATCTTTTCCAGAGTCTTATTTCCAAGTATAGATCCCTAATCCACTCCATTTGTCCCCAAGCCATGCTCAACTTCTTGTCAGTTATATTTGGGTTTTGGGTATCACATCATAAGACAGTCAGGTGGTACAGTGGATGAAGTGCTAGACCTGGAGTTAGAAAGGCTCATCTTTCTGAGTTCAAATCCAGCCTCAGACACTTCCTAGATGTTTGACCCTGGGCAAGTCACTTAACCCTGTTTGCCTCAGTTTCCTCATCTGTAAAATGTGCTGATGAAGGAATTGGCAAATCACTCCAGCATCTCTGCCAAGAAAACCCCAAATAGGATCCCAAAGAGTGGGACATGACTGAAAAGCAACTAAACAACATTACATCGTATTATCTGACCCATTGGATGAATAAGGTGCTTTCTTAACTACCTTGAAAAGATTCTTCCCTTGGGCTTCATCTCTTCCTCTTTCAAAGCTTCTGTTCCTATATGGGCTGCCCATTAAATTTCTGATTCATGTCTGAGGGACAGAATTAGTTTTCCAATATTTACTAGTATGACCTTCAGCAAGCTACTCAAACTCATTGGACCTTAGCTGAAAAATGAGGGGGTTGAACTAGGTGACCATTGAAGTTCCTTCCTGGGCAGAATCCATAATTTTGTAACATAAACTCATTTGTAGGCTGGAGGTGCGTAGGATGTCCTGAATTCAATGAATGTTCAAGTTGACTCAGGTTGTCTGCCCTGCCCATTTCCCCAGGTTCCCTTTGATGTCTTATTATTCATGGGCTGCTCAAGGAGGGGAAGAATCCTACCTAAAGTTCCTTAATTCCACAAGTGTGAGTAATATAGTAAATTTAGCTTAAACCACTCAATCTGTTGAGAGATTCAGTGAAGCTAGAGGACAGCTTCACTGACAAATCATAATATAGAGCCACGTTCATGGAGCTATATACTAAATGCCTTGGGAAGAGACAAGAGAAAGTTCCAGTATCTACCCTCCAAAAGATTATAGTCTAATTCATGGGTGGGGAACTTGCTACCTCAAGGACACATGTGGCCCTCTAGGCCCTCAAGTGTGGCCCTTTGAATCCAAATTTCACAGAACAAATCCCCTTAATAAAAGGTCACATGTGGCCTTGAGGCTGCAGATTCCCCACCCCTGGACTGAATTATAAGGATCCATCTAAACTAGATATAATTATACATGCTCATGAGAGAAATACATGATTGTCCATAGTCTTCTTACAGATGGTAGGACTTACTCTGGGGCCTGAAGGACAAAAAGGGGCAGAGAGGAGGGTGGAGAGAATTCCAGGCATGGGAGACAGCCAGTGAAAATGCATGTAGTTGGGAGATGGAATGTCTTCTGTGAGCAGCACCAAAGGGGCCAGTGTCGCTGTTATCTGGAGTGTATGAACTTCAGAAACATCAGAATAAAGATGATGATTGAATGCATGGGTAGTATAAGGTGTAAGAAGACTGAAGAGGTAGAAGGACATTTGATTTTGGAAGTAATAGGGAGCCACTGTAGTTTATCGAATAAGAGTATGCCATGGTCACACCTATGCTTTAGGAAGATCAATATAAAGCTACTTCAGTACTCCAGATGGGTTAGAGTGGGCAGAGACTAGAGGCAGGCAGACCAGCCAGCAGGTTATTGCAACAGTCCAGGTGAGGGGTGTTGAAGGTTTGCACCAGGGGTAGTCAGAAGGGTGGGCTATATGAGAGATGCGACGAAGGTAGAAGCAATAGGATTTGGCACATAATTGGATATGGGGGAATGAGAAGGATTGAGGAGTAGAGGGTCACATCTAGTTTGCAAACCTAGGTGACTAAAAGGATGGTGGTCCCCATTACAGTAATAAGAAAATTAGAAGAATGGAGGGTTTGGTGGTAGTGGAAGATAATGAGTTCATTTTTGAACACTTTGAGTTTAAAATCTCTACTGGACATTTAATTTAAAATGTTTAAAAGGCAGTTGGGGATGTGAGGTTGAAGGTCAGGAGAAAGATTAAATCCGGATAAGTGTATCTGAGAAACATCTTGATTGATTCCATGGGAGCTGATGATATCACTAAGCAAAACAGTATGGAGGAAGAAAAGAAGAGGTCTCAGGATAAAACCTTGGGATACCCATGGTTAGTGATCATGACATAGATAAATATCCAGTGAAGGAGAACAAGAAGGAGCAGTCAGACAGGAAGGAGGAGAACCAGGAGAGAATCATATTAGAGGGAGAAGTGAGCAGGAGAAAAGTGTGATCAGCAGTGATGAAGGCTGCTGAGAGGTCAAGAAAGATGAAGATCTAGAAAAGGCCACTGGATTCGGTGATTGATAACCATTAATAACTCTGGAGCAAGCAATTTCGGTTGAATGATGAGGGAAGAAGAGGAGATTGGTGAAAGGTAAGGAAGATACAGTAGCTGCTTTGGTCAATCAATGAGAAACATCTCATCAATTTAATAATGTTGGATTTAATAGTGTTGGATTTGGAGACAAGAGAGACTTGGTTTTGAATCCTACCTCCTACAATTTCTAGCTGAGAGAATAAATTTCTTAACCTCATTGAGCCTTAGTTTTCTCTTCTGTAAAATGGGGATGATACTGCTTCTATTTCATAAGCTTTGGCGAAGATCAAATGAGATTATGTATAGTTGTTTCTTGTCATTCAGTTGTGTCTCACTCTTTGTGACTCCATTTTGGGAATTTTTCTTGGCAAAGCTACTGGAGTGGTTTGCCTTTTCCTTCTCAAGTTCACTGTACAGATGAGGAACTGAGGCAAACAGAATTAAATGACTTGCCCCGGGTCACTCAGCTAGTAAGTATATAAAGCCAGATTTGAAGTCAGACCTTCCTGACTACAGGTCTGGAGCTTTATCCACTGAGCCATCTAGTGCAGAATACAAATGTCAGCTTGAATTGAGGCCTGGGTATTTTCCTGAGATCATAGCGATATTGATTTAGAGATGGAAGAGACCTCAGAGTCTCTCTGGTCCATTCTTATTTTACAGGTAAGGAAACTCGGGCCTGTTGATCTGGAGGTTCGGAGTCCTGCTATGTGGTTCTGAGCCAAGCTGGTTAGAATCAGCAGATTTCAAAATCAGAAGAGAAGAATGCAATCTACAAAGATTACTAGATATATGTAAGTATGCCAGAGAATAATCTAAAAGTCTTGGTGGACCAAAACTAGACCAAGGATCATAAACACATCAGCTTAGACTTAGAGGAATCTTCCTGGATTCAGAAAACAGCATGAAGGTCTATCTCAGATCTATTACATTTCATCATGAGCACTTACTTGTTCTGGAAAACCTTTTCTCAAACATTATCATCACCATTAGTATTATTAGCTAGCATTCATGCAGGTTTGCAAAGCATTTTACATAGGATATCTCCTTGATCTCACAACAACCCTATGAATTAAGTGCTATCATTATCCCCATTTTACAGATGAGGAAACTGAGGCAAGCAGGGTTAAGTGACTTGCCTCTGGTCACATAGCTTGTAAGTATCTGACTCAGGATTCAAACTCAGGTAATCCTTGGCTCCAACTCCAGCATAATTAAGCACTATATCACCTAGCTGGTTTCCAATACTTATTTATTCCTGTTAAAATGCAATGAACTCTGCAAAAATGGAATGAAAATGTAGAGAGGCAAGGCTGAAAAGTGAAACTAACCCAAGTTTTCCTTGTTACTGAGTAGGCTGAGCCTCTAGGGATAGAGGAGTTGAAATGCCAGAATATGGCCTCAGACCCTTATTAGCTGTGTGACCCTGGGCAAGTCTATTTGCCTCAGTTTCCTCATCTGTAAAATGAGCTGGAGAAGGAAATGGCAAACTACTCCAGTATCTCTGCCAAGAAAACCCCAAATGAGGTTACAAAGTATCAGACATGATGGAAAAATGATTGAATAAAATAAATAAATTTTACAAATCTAATTAGGACTAGAAAATAAAGAAAAACCCCACTAGAATTAGGATTCATGTAAAAAATATAGATGTGATGATGTACCAAAATATTGAATAAGTAGGTTAAATGATGTGATTTTTCAGTCCATTTCTATGACTACAACATAGGGAGGGCTGTGTGTCTGTATCAGCAATGCCATATTCACAATGCCTATGGAAATTACAGATATGCTGATATAATTATCCATCACAAAATACATCATGCTTGCCATATGGGGGAATAAGCTAGAAAATTTATTAAGATACCAAAAGACTGAGTCCCAAAACCAGAAAGTGAAAGCCATCAGAGTAGTTATGAAATTGGCACAGGTAGATAAATAGAAAGCACCCACATTCTCAAGCCTTTAAAACAGAACAGGCTATCTCAGGCAAAGGTCCTCCTCTCCCCACTCACAGCAACTACCCAGCATCCCAGAAGCGCGCTCCCAGCAGCTCCGGCCCCTGGCAGTCCTCAGCAAGAGTCCTTAGCAGAAATTCTGGCTGACTCAAAAAGGGCTTTGCACTGCCGCTGCCTCTGCTGCTGCTGCCACCGTCGCCGCCACTGATAGCCACCGCAGGAACTCCAGCTTGGCTTCTGCTTCCTCTTGCTCCGCCCCTTCCTGCTACATCAGCAAGTCCAATGGGGCATGGAAGATCTTTAAATCCCATAACCCTTACAGTGTCTAATGCAAAATGCTTAGCATGCATTAATGTTTAAAGGTTTAATAATTTAAAATCTATAACTCAGGAAAATGTTACCATTAACCAGGGGGTATTGTGAGACTTAAATGAGGTAATAGATGTAAAGCCTTAGTATAAAAATGCCAGTTATTGTTATTACTATTAGCTTATGCTTATGAGGCCTTCAATATTGTGATGACTTCATTCCCTGAGTTTTCTACTTTACTCCTGCTGAACTCAAATAATGTTTATAGAGCAATGCAGGGAGGGGTGTGCTGGTAAATGTTTTACAACCAGGATCTCAAAAAACAATTGTGTACACATTTTAAAGTTTAATCTGCATCATTGAAACTTCCTTAAGTCTAGACAATCAACAATAAAATAAATCAAACCTTGATTTGTAGTTTACTGATTTCTAAGGTATAAATGCTCTCAGTGAAAATTTAACAATGGTTCCAAGGTTCCAGACCATCCCTGTCATTAGCCTTAAAGACTTTTCAAAGGAGAGGAAGTAAAAAGGTCTTAATACTTTTGACTCCTTTGAAAAATGGAATACAAAACTCAAATTTTGAGTTGATGTGAAGATTACCTGTGGTTCTCCTGACCTATTATTGAAAATAGAAACTGAGAAGCAGGGAAATCCATCCATTTAAGCCTTTAAAAAATTAATTGGACTACTTGCAATAATTTTTAAAAATCCCTCATTTTGGTTACATGTTTTGCCATGAGTCTTTTGCTCAGTCTCTTTGTGGATGTTGTCTTACTAAGATATAGGAAGGGGGTGGTTACTCTTCTCATTGAAAGGTGAATCAGTACTATTTTTACAAAAAGCAACACTGTATTGACCTGTTTCAATAGGCATATAACCAAATACATACTTTCAGTTCTGACTAGATACTTTCTAGACTTCTGGGTTCAATTTTGGTGCTTGACACTTGAGTTTTGTAAAAAGTATAAATCTGGGGTGGACAGGTGGCGAAGTGAGTAGAGTGCTGGCCCCGGAGTCAGGAGGACCTGAGTTTGGATCCGGCCCCAGACACTTAACACAAAAACTAGCCATGTGACTTTGGACAAGTCACCTAAGCCCAATTGCCCTCCAAAAAGCTAAAAAAAGTATAAATCTGATTTAAAAAAAAAGACAATAGTATATAGCAGCACCATATAGCAGGTATCAATATATACTTATAGCAGCACCATATAGCAGGTATCAATATATACTATGTTTCATTTACCTGCATAGAATCTATGAAACAGGATGAAACTATGATGGCAAATACTGATTTCAGGAATACACCACAGACCTCCAGCACAGACAAAGATATGAATGATGCAAAGAATATTTGAGGAATCATGGAGGAAGCCATCACCC
>NW_027186304.1:36915301-36915486 GCF_028583685.1 Petaurus breviceps papuanus | reverse complement strand
GAATGATGCAAAGAATATTTGAGGAATCATGGAGGAAGCCATCACCCTTCCCCCAGAATATAAATTGCTTGAGAGTAGAGATTTTCTTTTTTCCTTCCTTCCTTCCTTCCTTCCTTCCTTCCTTCCTTCCTTCCTTCCTTCCTTCCTTCCTTTCTTCTTTCTTTCCTTCCTTCTTTCTTTCTTTC
>NW_027186304.1:36899319-36915201 GCF_028583685.1 Petaurus breviceps papuanus | reverse complement strand
TCTCTCTCTCTCTCAGTACAGTAGGGGAACTACTGTATTTATATCCCTATTGTTGAAAAAGGAGAGAAAAGTAGGATGGCTGCCTAAACTTCAGTTCAGTATCAAAACCCTGAAGTTTTCATCATACTCAATAGTGATTCCAAAATCCAAAGAGAAATGAGAGTAACAGACTTCTTCTACCCTGGAACCACAGTCAGAAATAGTATAAAAGGGGTCCACTAGCAAAGCCACCACTGGTGCAGGGCAGCTTTCCGATGAGATCAGTGATGAATGAGGCATGTGCACAGCTCTGTCTGGAGTCAACAAGAGGGGACTTTTCTCAAGAGAAAGCCCCATGGTGTCTGGGAGTCAGAGCAGCTAGGTGATGAGAGAGAGGATGCATGCAGGGAGGCAGCTAGGCTTGTGAGTGCTGGTTTGTGGGAAGGCTAAAGGATGGTGTGGCTCTCTGCTGTGTTGTGGTGTGTTAACTTCTATGTTGCTATGATGGATTCAGTTTCCTGGTGTTGGGATTTGGTTGTCTGGTGTCTGAATAAATGTTTTGCTTCTGTCTTCTATTTGGAGAGTCTGTTACATTGGCACTGTGAATATTGCATTGACACTACAATAAGTAAATTAATTTAGGTAGAATTGTCATTTTTATTATATTAGCTCAGCCTACCTATGATCAACTGATATTTTTCTAGTTGTTTATATCTGACTTTATTTGTGTGATCTATTTAGTTTTTTTTTTACTTTTTTGAAGTCACTTTTATTATGTATAAGCACCTGGACAAACTTAGTTTTCAAATATTGAGTATCAGAGGTTGAATTACTCTAATTTTCTATATATAATAATTCCATAATATATATTTTGCCTTATTCTTTTATCTCAGGATCTGAGATTGGGTTGTCATTAAGAAATTCAGAGGTAGCTTATACAGGAGAGGAGAAGGGTTTTTTTTAATTCTACTGTCCCACCCACCCCAGCCCCCATCTCTGAAGACAGAACATCTCACTGTCTACCCTGTAGGTTGCAGAAAAGTCCATGAATCTTCTGGTATACTCTTCTAGGGAAAGAATGTGCTAAGGAATGACCAATACTGTATGATCAGTAAAGAATGATAGGTAAATATAGGTATAGAGGGGTGTCTAGATTTATGGGAATGGGAGAATAGAGGAGGGATCCTTGGAAGGGAGTAGGCAAGCCATAGGAGGGCAAGGCAGTGGGTAAAAGTAAAGTAGAAAAGGCAGGAAGGATAGGAAACAAGAGCTATCACATACATAAAAACAAAGATCATGAGTGGAATATGTTTGGAAAAGTATATGTCTACATATGTATGTATATATGTATATATCCATAGCTACAGAGAAACATATCTAAACTTTATTGTGGCCTTCTGGGGGAGTTTGAGGGGAGGGAAAAAAGAACAAAGTAGAAAGGTGCACAGCAGAAAACAAAAGAAAACTCACAAGGAAGCAAAGAAAAGATGGAGAATTCTCAACACAATGAGCATTATTTATCATATAGGTTTTCTTGAAATAAAAATTTATTGTTGCATATTTTGAATCCCCTTATGTTCTGCTATGCACACGACATGTTTTTTTTCTTTATAACTTTGTATTTAAGTTTATATATGTTTTTCTTCTTTTCTTTATTATCTGTGTTCTGGCATTTGAGTCTAAAATAAAATTTTGAAGAAAAAAAAAAGAATGACCAGAAAACTATCAGTAACCAGGGCTTTTCTTTTATGGTTTTTTTTAAAGTAACTGTATAAATGCAATCTGGGAGTGAGTTGGAGGTGGGATATGCAAATTTGATAGGAACTATTGTGTTTGATATGGTTTCCAGTAAAGCTAATATGTTCTTCTTAGAATCTTATAGTTAGAGCTGGAAGGGACATTAGATGTCACTGAGTTCACCCTGTTTATTTTATAGATGAGGGAACTGAGGTCCAGAGAAGTTCAAGACTTTCCCTGGGTTATACAATTAGTAGGTATCTAAGGCAAGATTCAAACTCAGATTTTCCTGACTTCAAATGCACTGCTATATCCATTATACCTTGTAATCTCTTAGGCTATACTTACAGAAGAAATATGATGCCCAAAATGAGGAAGGTAATAGTCTCACTCTATTGAGCTATTTGGGCATCTAGTGGTGTAGTAGACAGAGTACAGGACGTGCAGTGAGGAAGATTCATCTTCCTGAGTTCAAATCTGGCCTCAAACACTTATTAGCTCTGGAACCCTGGGCAAGTCACTTAACCCTGTTTGCCTCAGTTTCCTCATCTGCAAAATGAGCTGGAGAAGGAAATGACAAACCATTCTAGTATTTTGCCAAGAAAATCCCAAAAGGGGTCATGAAGAGCCAGACATGACTAAACCATAACAACATTGAGCTACTTAGACCAGTAGTGTGGAATATCAGAGTCAAAGAACAATATTGAATAACTTGAATATGGTCAGAGAAATTAGATGGTGAAGAGATTTAAGATCATATCACAAGAGGAATGGTCAAAGGAATTAAGGATCATTACTTTGAAAAAAGATGATGTGTGTGTATGTGCACATGCTTGTGTGTATGTGCATGTGTGTGCACGTGTGTATGCATATGTGTGTAAATGTGTGCATGGGTGTGTATGTGCATGAGCAGTAAACAGAGACAGTTTAACTGGACAGTTTAACTGTCTTCAAATACAGGATTTTCATCTTGAAGGATTTGACTTACTTTTTGTACCTCTAGAGGGCAGAACTAGTCCCAAAGGAGAAGATTCAAGAAGGCAGATTTCAGCTAAGTTTAAGAAAATACATTCTAAAATGATTGTTGTCTGTAAATGGTATAGGTTGCCTCATGAAGTAGGGAGTTTGCTGCTGCTGGAAATGTTCAAGCAAAGACGGATTCTTCCTGCTGATTGTAGAAGGATTCCTGAATGGAGATGGAGGTTAAGTCCTCTCCAAATCTGAGTGTTTTAAAAAATATGGAGGTAACAAGGGTAAGGATGGGTGGAAAATGAGACATTTGAGAGAAAATCTGAGCAATTATAATAACTTTTCTTGGAGAAGACTGCTAATACAAAATGCTTGATTAACATTATCTTTAAAGGAAGTTTCTTCCAAATAGAGAGATTCCTTTAGAATTCATTCATTCATTTGTTCACATGTTCATTCATTCCTTCAACAAACATATCGAGTGACTACTATGTTGCAAGGCCTTGTAATTGTCATTGGGAAATTCAGAGTTAAATAAGACTTTTTTTTTATTTGTAAAATGATTGGGTTTAACTAGACCAGGGGGTCTTAATCTGGGATTTATGGACCCTTAAAGGGTCCATAGATAGGTTTCAAATTGGTCTATGAACTTGTATGAGACAATAGTACATTTTTTAATTGTCACTATTTTTTTTTTTTACTAATCTCTAACTGATATTTAGCAATTCCTTCAATTGTTTGGAAATATTATTGTGAGAAGCGTTCCGTACATTTCACCAGACTACTAAAGCAGTCCATGACACAAAAAAGGCTAGGATCCCATGAATTAGATGATCTGCTATCTTCCTTCCAGTTTTAATTGGACTGTCTTATGAAGACCTATTCTCTGTCTTTAAAAAAAGCTCAAATCTAGTGGAAGACATATACAGTTATATATATTTGTTCATAGATATATATTTATACACATATATACACAAGTGTACTTCAAAAATACTATATATCAATCAAATGCATAAAATAGAAATAAACAAGGTGATTTGTGATTTAATGAGAGAGAGAGAGAGCGAGAGCGAGAGCAAGAGAGAGAGAGGGAGCGAGACAGAGAGAGAGAGCGAGAGCAAGAGAGAGAGAGCGAGAGAGAGAGAGAGAGAGAGAGAGAGAGAGAGAGAGAGACAGAGAGAGAGAGAGAGAGAGAGAGAAGGAGGGACAGGGAGAGGGAGATGGAGAAAGTTATCACTCCTGTTTGGGAAAAATCAAGGAAGGGGTTGTTGGGGTGACTATGTTAGAGCTTAGCCTGTAAGAAAGGGTAAGATTTTAACAGGTGGAATAAAGGTAGGGTGGGTGCTTTATTTGGTTTAAAGCAATTACCTGGGTTTGGGATTTCCAGAAAATTGTTGCTCAGGAAATGATACAATCACAAGCTTTATTGTTATGTGAGAAGCAAACAAAGCATATACACACACTGTATGGCAATATAAACAGAAGTCTGTCTGCATAGGCAAAAAACTTACTCCAGTTGGAGGGTCTGGGAGACATGTTGGGGAGGGAACACATTCAAAGTTTAGGTAGCAATATTATATATCCTAAAAATGGTCTTGGTTGAAGACTGGTAATTGGTGCCAGATGTAGGAAATGGCATTCCTTATCAGACCCAGATGTGGTGGAAAAGTTCTGGTGGTGGGGTGAGGGTGTCCCTTATTGATCAGGCTTGGGTGAAGCTTGGTGTGGGGGAGTTACCACAAATTGGTAAGAGGATCTAACATTAACTAAGGCAGCAAAAGGAGAATGATTCAATCCTTGCAGCAGGTCATGAATTCATCCCATTAAAAACTACATCCCTTATACACCTGACACAGAGGTAACAATGAAAAAGAACACTGATTTGCCTATATGTTTCTATGGGCATTAGTATCGCTTGGTCTAAGTGACACCATATTGGAGCAGCTAGGTGATACAGTGGATGGAGCACTGGGCCTAGATTCAGGAAGACCTGAGTTCAAATTAAGCCTCAGACACTTACTAGCTATGAGACTCTGGGCAAGTCACTTCACCCCATTTACCTCAGTTACCTCATCTGGAAAATTAGCTGGAGAAAGAAATGGCAAATTACTCCAATATCTTTGCTAAGAGAGATAAGACAGTCAGACAGGTGTGAAATAGCTGAACAACAATAAAATTCTTATAATACCAAACAATATAACAAGTTTATTATCACAGTGGGTTAAAGTATGGAGGGTGTAGGAAAGCATGGTAGAAGCATGGAAGTTTGAAAGCCAGAGATATATTTGGATGTATAGTGAATTATTGTTCTGACTTAACAATAAAAGAAAAATGTTCTGTTTTTTATTTTGGAAATCTTATTTTCCTTATCAGTTTATTTGTTTAATGTATATTTGAATGCTTGTTCTCAATTCCTGTACTCAAAGAGCTGGTAACTTAGTTGGATACTAAAAATCACTACCTAACTCTTGTATGTAAGATACTAAATTATAAAACAACTTATAAAACAAATTATAAAACAAAAAATTGTACTCACCAGGCAGGATAACTACATCTTGTCCTGGCTAATTGTTCTAGTCAAGAGTGGTACAAATAATATATATACGAGTTCTGAAGACTGAGTAGATACTCCTGGGCTGGAGTATCAGGGAAGAGATGGTCAAGAGCCGAATGCTAAGCCAGATAACAAAATGATAAACCATAAAGACTGTGGAACTTTAAAAAGAAGAATCTAAACAGAGGGGAGGCCAGAGAAAATCACAGACAGAGAGAATAACTTAAAAAAATAACAAACTCTCCATAATAGAGACCCAGAGTTTTATGCACAATCCTATTTTTCTGTTCTACTATCTCTTTAAAATGGGCAGCTACATGGCACAATGGATAGAGTGTAGGCCCTGGAGTCAGGAAGATCTGAGTTCAAATGTGACTTAGACGCTCACTAGCTGTGTGACCCTGGGCAAGTCACCTCACCCTATTTACCTCAGTTTCCTTGTAGGTAAAATGAACTGGAAAAGGAGATGGCAAACCACTCCAGTATCTTCACCAAGAAAACCCCAAATGGAGTCACAAAGAGTTGGACATGACTGAAAAAACTCAACAACAACATTTCTTTCTTTCTTTTTTTTTTTTTTAAGCAATCGGGGTTAAGTAACTTGCTCAAGGTTACACGGCCAGTTATTTCTGGATGTGGTGCTAAGTATCTGAGCCTGTATTTGAACCCCAGGTCATCCTGACACTGGAGCCGGTGCTCTTACTCGCTGAGCCACCTGGCCGCCCCTAACAACATTTCTGTAAAAAAAAATTTTTTAATGCTTTTTGGAGGGGGAAGGGCAGGGCAATTGGGGTTAAGTGACTTTCCCAAGGTCACACAGCTAGTAAGTGTGTTAAGTGTCTGAGGTCGAATTTGAACTCAGGTCCTCCTGACTCCAGGACTGGTACTCTTTTCACTGTACCACCTAGCTGCCCCTACTTTTCTGTAAACATTGCCTATTTGATTTGGTGTTTTTTTAGTTTGAGATTTTAAAAAATTTAAAAATGTCCATAATTTTTGACAAACTCAGAGAATAAGCAAGTCAGGCATTATTTCCTGTCAATCTTGTTTCTAGCAGCCTGTATTTAGTTTGTGAGGATTCCAGCTTGCAGAATACAATATATCCTCATCCCAGGTGTAGCCCTAGACCAAAGTGATCCTCACTAGACTTTTTTTTATCCTCCCATACATGGCCCCCATCTGGGCAATAGACCTCTATTTATGTCAGAGCTTTTCCTTTATAGTGATATTTCTGTATAGATAAGTCAATCAGTCCAGTTCCTTCTCGGATGTGGTAATCATACTACACTCAGTCAAGGAAACAGCTGAACATTTGAACTGTGTTAATAAGCTTGGCAAGTATTTTAATTTGGGGTTTGAAAAAGTGTGTTTCATGTTTTTGTAGAGAATAGTAGGAGTCAAAAAATTAGAATGTGAGCTTCTTTTAAAAAGTTTTAAAAACATTTTTATTTAAAGTTTTGAGTTCCAAATTCTATCTCTCCCTTCCTCCACACTTTATCCATTCCTTGATATGTGCAATCATGTAAAAGTCCATATTGGTTATTTTGTACAAGAAGACTTGAATAAAAGAAAAAATATTAAAGTAAAAAATAGTATGCTTCAGTCTGTATTCAGACAATATCAGTTCTTTCTCTGGGGGTGAGTAGTATGCTTCATCATTAGACCTTTGAGATTGTCTTGGACCATTGCAATGCTGAGAATAGCTGTCATTCACAATATTTGAGCAATATTGCTGTTACTGTATGCAATATTCTCTTGGTTCTGTTCACTTCACTCTGCATCAGTTCATGCAAGTCTTTCCAGGTTTTTCTGAAATCTGACTGCTTGCCATTTCTTATAGAACAGAATGTGAGCTTTTTGAGATAAGGGATTGTTACATCCTTGGAATTTGTGACCCAAGCACAGAGTAGATGCTTACTAAATGCTTGTTGATTGATCGATTTTATTAACAATAGTTACTTACTCTCTGAGCTCTGAATCAGGCATTGAATGGAGAGAACAGATACTATATCTTAAATACATAGTTCAGGGCCTTGCACACAGTAAGTGGGTGCTCGTTGACTGGGATGCTGGGTATGGATTGTTTTGGACACATTTCTATAGTGTGATCTGACGGTAGCTTGGACTGTAAGACAAATTATACAATGCCTATTTACATAATAATTTGAAGCTTAATGAGCATTTTCCTCACAGCACACGATGTGGGTAGCAAGTATTTTTATCTGCATTTTAAGGTTTAGGAGCCTAAGGTTTGGAGAGGTTGCCTTACTCATATTAAGAGCTGGAAAATGTCAGAGCTGGGATTAGAAATGTAGCCTCCTGGCTCCAGCTCCAGCTTGGTTTCAACTAAACTACAAGGTAAAACATCTTTCTGTTGTTTTTTGCTCTTGTACTTGACAAAATGGACCCTTTGCCCAAGCATATAGTTACCAAAGAGATGGTGCTACAGACCTAATCCTGAAATGGGAATGGTATTAGAATAAGTAAAAGCTTCCAGGAACCAAGGAGAGAACCTTTGTTATTGCTGTTGTTGAATTGTTTCAATTGTCTGACTCTCCATGACCCGATCTGGGGTTTTCTTGGCAAAGATGCTTGAGTGGTTTGCCGTTTCCTTCTCCAACTCATTTTACAGATGAGGAAACTGAGGCAAACAGGGTTAAGTGACTGGTAAGTGTCTGAGACCTGATTTGAACTCAGGCCCTCCTGACTCAGGCCTGGCAGCTCCATCCACTGTATCACCTGGTTGCCCTCTGAAGACCTTTTGGATCCTAGCACTTTCGTTGGTTCACGGAGTTGTGACCAAACAGAGCGCTAGTTACTACGTATTTATTTGAGGCAACTAGGTGGCTCAAATCTGGCCTAAGTTGTGTGACCTTGAAGTCACTTCCCTTCCATTTGCCTTAGTTTCCTCAACTGTAAAATGGGTGTAATAATAGCACCTACTTCCCAGGGTTGTTGTAAGGATTAAATGAGATAATATCTGTAAAGCACTTAGCACAATGTCTGGCACATAGTAGGTGGTATAGAAATACTAGCTATCATGAGTAGTAGTATTTATAATCTGGCTTTCTGGATGAGTTAGATGGGATAAATGGATGTACTTCACTGTCTCCATGAACCTTACCATAACAAACCCAGGCAGACAGGGGTTGCTTATGGGATGTTTTCATTTCATCTCCTAACACCAGCTCACCACAAACCAGGGATGCCCAGTGTTTTACATATCAACATATCTAATTGATATTATAACATCACCAAAGTTCAAAGCGGTGAGCCCTGGCAAGATGCACACTATTTTCTTGAGTAATTTGTTGCTTCCTTTTTCTGCAAATCCAAACGAGCAAGCAACAATGGATAGGGGGAAGGAGATGGGATTGTTCCAGTCTTTAAGAAGAAAAAAACAAAGAATTCTTTGGCATAAAGCGGAGCTAACCTGTTACTGTAAACATTAGCAATCCTGTCCCCATCTAGGCCCATGTAAACGCACTGATGGCGCCCCACCTACCCCAGTGAAATATGTGCACGGCTCAGACATTGGAGCTGGAGCCCTTGCAGCAACAATGAAGAAAAGGAACTGGAGGTCTTTTCCCAGGTTTTATCTTTGCAGGCATCAGTGCTGAGTGGAGTAAGTCAGCTACTAATTTCTCCCAGAAAGAATCTGGCTTCCTCTGTTTGTGTGGAATTTCCTCCAAGTGTTATGGCTGGAGAGACCCAAGTTCCCAAAGAACTACAGCATGGAATGGGGATTGATGTCACCTGTCCTGCCTTGTCTGCTTTTGGGGACAAAGTACACCTCAGTCAAACCGCAAAATAGACCCAAGGAGCCTAAGGGCTAAGTAGCTGTGGTTTTCCCACAGATACACAAACACGTATATGTATGTATGCACGAATACACACACTAATATATATGTATATGCACACATACATATGTATATGTATATATAAAGACATATATAAGTGTGCGTATATGTCTGTCTGTTATAAATGTATATAAATGTCTGTTAACCAATGATAAAATTGGAAATTACCACTATTTACTGAATATTCTATTGAAGTAATAAAAACACATTCAGACAAACTCTTGAAGCCCCTCATCTTCCTCATCTGTAAAATGGAGGTATGACTTCTTATAATACCTACTTCTCAGGTGAATATTCTGGCAAAAATCATAATAAATTATTTATTATAATATTTATATTATAAATATGCTGACATTTACATAGCTTTCTGTATGCAAGGCACTATGCTAAGAGCTTTACAAATATCATCTCATTTGATCCTCATAACAGCCTTGGGAGGTGCTATTATTATCCCCATTTTACAGATGAGGAAACTGAGGCAAAGGCTATGACTTGCCTGAGGTCATGCAGCTAGTAAGTGCCTGGGGTTGGATTTAAATTTAAATTTTCCTGATTCCAGTTACATTCATCCTTCCCTCACAGTTCTCTGGTAGTTTTAAGAGGAGTGTGTGTAATTCTAGTCTTTTCCACTGACTCAAGCCACCACCAATTGTGTTCCCTCAATTTTAGAGGTCCTCAAAATGAACCTGGGAAGGAAATGGCAAACCACTCCAGTATCTTTGCCAAGAAAACCTCAAATGGGGTCACAAAGAGTTGGACACGACTTAATGACAACAGGAGAACCTTCAGTTCCATCTAACCACTTAACAGTCAGATTAGCTTTTACTGAAGAACACTTACTTCAAAGTTATAATAAGAGCCTTTTCCCTAACACCTGGGTGGCACAATCCCGACTAATTCACCCTCCACAGTCTGGGGGGAGGCAAGGGGAAAGGGGGGGGGGAGAGAGAGAGAGACAGAGAGAGAGAGACACACACACAGAGATACAGAGAGAGAGAGAGAGAAACAGAGAGAGAGAGACACAGAGAGAGACACAGAGAAAGACAGAGAGACAGAGGGGGGGAAAGAGAGAGAGGAGAGAGGGAGAGGAAGAGAGAGACAGAGAAAAATAAGAGGGAGAGAGTGGTAGAGAGACAAGAGAAGCAGAGAAAGAAAAGAAAGAGGCAGAGAAGAGAGAGGGAGAAAGAGAGAGAAAAGAAGAAGGAAAAAAGGAGAAAGAGAAGAAGAGAAGGAGGAAAAAGAAAGAGGAGTAAAGAGAGGGAGATACAAACACACAGACAAACTGCCTGACTCTGGTAGTTTTAAAGACTATGTTATGCAGCCATTGGAAAGAGGATACTCCTATTCACATGTTAGCAGGACACAATGTTTTCTCCCAGAAACTGGTCCCTGCTGTCTCCCACATTGGTGAGCACATCTTAAGTGATATGGGAATGTGTCTGGAACTGATATGATTTAGGAGCTTAGTTAAGCATTTCCCCTTTCCCTTTCCAGAGACTGAGGGAATATAGGGGGGATTATGCTTCCCAGGTACCACGGGTGGAATGTTTGCATGTCTTTGTTATACTTTTGAAGTAAATACTCCTTTGTAAAAACTAATTTGACTATTAAGTGGTTAAATGGAACCGGAATGCTGTAGATGTGTGGAAGCTTGAGCCAAAGATGGGCAGAGACTAGACACTCCCACCCCCACAAGGGTACTAGAGAACTCTGGGGAAGGGCAAAATGTAACACATCTAAGCTTCTGGCAGCAGGGTCCTGAGTTATCACTGTCACACAGTGACACTACTGTGAGAATGGAATGAGTTGATGTAGTTGATTGACATAGCTGAGTAGTGACCATGGTGCAATAATTTCAGGAACTCAACAACATAGGTGGCTTAAGGAAAATAAAATATCTACTCTTTCTTTTTTCAGAGGGCTTGTTTTCACGGAATGAATACAAACATTTGGCTCATTTGGCTAAGTTAAACAGAACACAGTCTTGATAATAATGACATAGAACATTTACCAGAAAATTATTTCAGTATTAAGCAAGAATTTCCTATTGGTAAATTGATAAATTTGCAGAGAAACAGGTTCGCTCACGTATTTATGAAGCATGTAATATTCCCTTTGTCAAGGAAGTCATAAATCTTGTAGGCCACTTACCTCCCTCCCCCTTGCCCCAGCTAAAGCAAGCAGAGAACTGTACCAAAAAAACTGAATAATCAAGGAAAAGGGCCTGCTTTTGTCTGAATTACCCTAACACATTGGATCATGAACCTGGTATGCAAAAAAGGCCCTCTCTAGGCAGGAACAATGGATTGAAGCTAAGGTGATATTGATGAGTGATAAAGTCTTGCACTTGGGTCTACTTTGTATGTATTTTTTATATGCCTATATGTGTATCTATTGTTTCCCCCATAAGAATGTAAACTCCTTGAGGACAGGGACTATTTTTGCTTTTTCTTTGTATTCTTAGCCTTTAGTACAATATCTGGCACATAGTAAGTATTTAATGAGTGATTATTGATTGAATTCCATAACCTCATGTATGAATATAGTCTGCATGAAGACTGGAGAAGGCATGTTGAATTTGGGGAATACTGAATAGGGCAGCTTAGCTAGAATATTTATAGGAAAGATAGTTTGGAGCCAGGAGTTCATATTTTACAGTACAATCACTGGGGAACCAATGAAGGGTCTAGAGCAAGGGAGTGACTGGGTCTTTTGGAAGATGATTTTAGCAACTGTGGAGATTGATTAGAGAGATGAGATCCTTGAACCAGGGTGACAAATTAGAGGCTTTTTAGGGTTTTCTGGAACATAGCCCTAATTAGAGGTGATGAGAAGATGAACAAGAGTAATGGCTATGTGAGTGGAGAGAAAGGGATGGATACAGAAAACATTGTGAAGGTAAAATAAAGTTGGGAACTGATTCAATGTGGGCGATGAGGGAGAGGGAAGAATGGAAGATGACTCTAAACTTGTATGACTAGTGGAATAGTATTACCAAAATCAAAAACAGAGAAGATTGGAGAGAAGGAGGATTCACAGAAGAGGACAAGCTCAGTTTTGGATACAGTCTTAAAGATTTGAGGGGCAGCTAAGTGACACAGAGTCAGGAAGATGCATCCTCCTGAGTTCAAATCTGGCCTAAGACACTTACTAGCTGTGTGGCCCTGGGCAAGTCACTTAACCCTGTTTGCCTCAGTTTCCTCATTTATGAAATGAACTGGAGAAGGAAATGACAAACCACTCTAGTATCTTTGCAAGAAAACCCCAAATGGGGTAGTTAAAAGTTGGACATGACTGAAACAACTGAACAACAACAAACTATAGATTTAGAGCTGGAAAAAACCCTTGGATGTCATCTATCTAAACCCTACATCTTGAATATGAAGAAATAAAGGCCCAGGGATATTAAATGGTTTGTAAAGGTCATGCTGAATTTGAGTTATCTGCAAGACATTCACATGCAGATGTCCAACAGGCAGCTGGAGATAGAGATGTAGAAAGACAGACAGACAGATAGACAGGCAGACAGGCAGATAGATAGATAGATAGATAGATAGATAGATAGATAGATAGATAGATAGATAGATAGATAGATAGATAGATATAGATATAGATAGATAGACAGGCAGACAGGTAGGTAGATAGATGGATAGATAAAGCTAAGGGGAGAGATTGGTACCAAAAATGAGAATCTTGGAGATGATAATTGAGCCCATGGACACAGATCTGGCACCTTTTGCCTATGTATGATTATTTGAAACACTTAGCATGAGTTACCTTGCATTATTATGTATCATGTCATGTGTCCTGCTTCTCCATTTAGTCTCTAAATTTTTTGAGAACAGGGAGTATGCATTTTGCTTCTTCTTAGCTACCCTGGCATTGAACATAGTCTTCTGCATGTTACATAAATCTCAGTGACATCATGTTGCTTATGATACTGATTTTGAAATAATAATAGCTAGTGTTTCCATAGCATGTTAAGGTTTGTAAAACATTTTATATACATGATTGCACTGGATCCCCACAACAACCCTGTGAAGTAGGTGCTATTATAATCACCATTTTACAGATGAGGAAACTGAGGCTGACAAAGGTTAGGTGACTAGCATAGGGTTCTTCCAGATTCCATATCCAATGCTTTATCTACTATACCATCTAGCTGCCTTATGAAGTCTGATGATAGCTCTGGTGACTCTGCCTTGTCAAAATATCAATAGCACTAACTAACTGCTAACTTTCTGTAAAACTTTAGGGCACCAGAGGTGAAGGGTAGGGTTGGGGAAAAAGTAATAGGAACTGTTTAAGAAGCTAGAACTGTGTTGGGAAAATGGAACATATACATGCTCCAAAATGGTTGTATTGATTCAGAATACACAACAATTCACTAATATGTCTTTCTTCCCATAACCCCTCCAACACTGACATCATTGGTCATCTCTGTCAGTTTGCAGGGTGTGGGGTGATTTGTGTTTCTCATTCCCTCACATAATTTTTAGTAGTTTGTAATTCATATTTCGAGAGCTCCTTTAGCCACGTATCTATTAGGGAATGGCTTATTAATGATCTTGATCGTCAAATGTAGTGGCATTTTCCTTAATCTTCATCTTAATCATTTTTCTTGGTCTCTCTGTAGCCTCTGATACTGTTGATCCCCCATCTACTCCTGGATACTCTCTCACCTCCAGATTTTTGTAACATTTGTTTTCTCTTGTGTCTTCTTCTACCTGTCTGACTGGATGTCTCACAGGCATCTCAAACTCAAGGTGTCCAAAACAGACAAAAACCCAAACAATAGATCTCATCACCTTTCCCCCAAATCCTCCCAACCTGTTTCCAAATTTTCTATCACTGTCTAGGGTACCACCATCCTTCTAGCCACCCAGATTTTCAACCTTGGTGTTGTCTTTGACTCTTTGATCTCAATAACCTCATATATCCAATCTATTGTCAAATCTTCCCATTTTAAACTTCACATCATCTCCAGCATGTGACTGACCCCTTTACATCACTTGTGCAGTCACCCCCACCCAGTCTAGGTATTCATCCCCGCTAGTTTACAGCAATTGTAAATTGATCTCCCTATCTCAGGTCTCTCCCCATTCAAATACATTCTGCATCCAGCTGCAAAAATGATGTTCCTAGATGTCTGACTTTGTCACTCCCTGGACTCAGAATAAACTCCAACGACTCCTTGTTAACTCTAGAGTCATTCACACATACACACATATATATATATATATGTATATACATAACAATATGTACATACATTTACATACATAGATGTACACACACATATATAGTTATCTATTTCTTTTATTCGGGACTTGAAAACCCCCAAATAAAATAATCATTTTCATATACATTTCATAACACAAGGAGGGGCTTGAATCTCCTATGTAGAAGTTTGCTTTTCAATTTAAGTATATAATAAATTCAACATGTAAATTTCAAAGTGGGCCTTTCTGGCAGTGATTCCTTCTGGCCTTCATTCTGTTCTCTTTTCATTTCATTTCAACAATTTTTTTTTTTTGGCGAGGCAATTGGGGTTAAGTGACTTGCCTAGGGTCACACAGCTAGTAAGAGTCTGAGGTCAAATTTGAATTCAGGTTCTCCTGACTCCAGGGTCAGTGCTCTATCTACTGCGTCACCTAGCTGCCCCTGCCGCAATCATATCTGTTACTGCATTGGAAGGGATCATATCACGGTGCCACAATGCATAGAAGATTGATTGTGGATTCACCAAGACCAGGGTTCAAGTCCTCTCTCTGTTTTATGTATTTCTTTTAATCTCTCTATGGCCCAGGCAACTCTCTGAAATTATTAATTACAGGACAGACATTGATCTGCATCAGTCCATGGGGTTGAGTTGAGACCAGAAGTCTTCATATGAATGAAATCCTAGACATAGGTTCCCTCACCTAATAATAATAATAATAATAATAATAATAATAATAATAATAATAATAATAATATTGAATTAGATTTGTTGGCTACCAGACCAAATTGTCGAGCTTTTTCATTTAATTCAATAAATATTTGTTAAGCACCTATTATGTTCCAGGCACTATGCTAAGCACTGTGGATACAAATAAGGAAAAAGTTCCTCGCTCTCAGGGAGTTTAAGATCTGATGAGTGAAGACAATGAAAAAAGGAAGTTGGAAAGTGGGGAGAAAGAGGGGAAAAAAGAGGAATTCCTGGTGCCGGTTTATTTATATTGAGCTCAGAGCTTATTATTTTTCTAGTCATACCCATACCACCCCCACCATCCAATACCTGTGAAATTGCTTCTTTAACATTAGTGTAGGACTTAATGGTATTAATATTTCATTTAGTCCCATCTTGTCAGGATATTTTCAGATCCTGACTCTCATTCAGTGAGCCAGCTTCTTTTCTCAGGTTTTTATCCTTTGCAAGTTTGACAAGCAGGTCATTTATGCCTTCATGCTAGTCATGCTTCCTGTTATGTGCTGGGTTATATGGATCCATTAGTGGCTACTCTTTGCATCCAGTCATTTGACCAGTTGGGAATCTATCTGATTGCATGACCACATATTCCATATTTCTCCAGGTGCACTTTCATATGGATACCATAAGAGACTTTATCAAATGCCTCAGTGAAATTCAGGTATACTTTATTTATGACATTCTTTTGTCCTATCAATCTAGTAGGCTTGTCAAAAAAGGAATGAGGTTAGCCTGATACGGCATGTTTTTGCTATACTTGCTACTAGTGATTACTGCTTTCTGTTTTAAATGCTCGCAAATCCTATCTGTAATTA
>NW_027186304.1:36898701-36898919 GCF_028583685.1 Petaurus breviceps papuanus | reverse complement strand
GAATGATGCAAAGAATATTTGAGGAATCATGGAGGAAGCCATCACCCCTCCCCCAGAATATAAATTGCTTGAGAGTAGAGATTTTCTTTTTTCCTTCCTTCCTTCCTTCCTTCCTTCCTTCCTTCCTTCCTTCCTTCCTTCCTTCCTTCCTTCCTTCCTTCCTTCCTTCCTCCTTCCTTCCTTCCTTCCTTCCTTCCTTCTTTCCTCCCTCCCTCTCT
>NW_027186304.1:36884775-36898691 GCF_028583685.1 Petaurus breviceps papuanus | reverse complement strand
TTCCTCCCTCCCTCTCTCCCTTCCTTCCTTCCTTCCTTCCTTCCTTCCTTCCTTCCTTCCTTCTTTCCTTCCTCCTTCCTTCCTTCTTCCTTCATCACCATCTTCTTCTCCTTCTCCTCCTTCTCTGTTGACCTCAGAAAAATGTCTCTCATTGTCTAAAAATTTTCATACTTCACCAAAAGAAGCTCAGCAATCGACTCCAAAATCTTTTTGATTATTCCATGATGAGGTTGTAAGGGTAAAAAATTGCCCCCACCCCATTTAGCTAAGATATATTGATCAGGTAAGAAGACATGCCCTTTTCAAAAATGTTAATTTATTTTTGGCATTTAAAAACATTTAAAAAAAATGTTCAAATTCTCTTCCTCCAGTCCTTTCTCCACTCATTGAGAAAGAAAGCAATATGATCTCAATCATACATTATGAAATTAATTAGCCAGGTTGCAACAAAAGGCAAGAAAAATAAAGGGGAAAATTATACTTCAATTTGCACTCAGAGTTCACATCTCTCTGGAGGTGTATAGAATTTTTCATTATGTGTACTTCATAATTGTCTTGAATCATTGTCTTGATCAGAGTAGCTGAGTTTTTCACAGTTGATTATTGTTACACTATTGCTGTAACATTGTACATTACTATGTACATTGATCTTCTGGCTCTGCTCACTTTGCTCTACATCAATTCATATAAGTCTTCCAAGATTTTTCTGAAATCAGTCTGCTTGTCATTTCTTATAGCACAAGAGTATTCCATCATAATCATATACCCCAACTTGTTCAGCCTTCCCCTAATTTAAAAAATATTTTTATTTGTTTCTTTCAATATTTCCCTAAGAAAATTTTAGCAATAATTTTTTTAAAATTTGAATTCTAAATTCTCCATTTTCCTCCTGCTCTTCCTCTTCCTTGAAAAGGCAAGCAGCAACTTTTTATCAGTTATACATGTTAAGTCATGCAGAAAATATTTCCATATTAGCCATGTTGTGAAAGAAAACACACACACACGGAGAGAAACCCAAGAAAAATAAAGTAAAAAAAATATTCTTTAATCTGCATTCAGAGTTCTTTAGTTTTCTCCAGAGGTGGATAACATTTTTTTTTTAAAATCATGAGGTCTTTGTAATTGTCTTGATCAGAGTAGCTAAGTCTTATACAATTTTTATACAATCTTTATACAATCTTTACAATACTGCTGAAAGCATGTACAATGTTCTCCTGGTTCTGCTCGCTTCCCTTTTGCCCCATTTCATATAAGTCTTCCCATGTTTTTCTGCTTGTCATTTCTTAAAACACAATCATATTTCATCACAATCATATACTAAAACTTGTTCAGTCATTCCTCAATTGATGGGCATCCCCTTGATTTCAAATTCTTTGCTACCACAAAAGAGCTGCTATTAATATTTTTGCACAAATTGTCATTTTCCCTTTTCTTTGATCTCCTTGGGATACAGTCCTAGTAGTGGTATTGCTTGGTCAAAGGCTATGCAGTTTTATAGCCCTTTGGGCATAATTCCAAATTGTTCTCCAGTATGGTTGGACTAGTTCACAACTCCACCAACAATGCATTAGGGTACCAATTTTTCCACATCTCCTCTAGCATTTATCATTTTCCTTTTCTGTGATGTTAGTCAATCTGTTAAGTGTGAGGAGGTATCACAGAGTTGTTTTAATTTGCCTTTCTCTAATCAATAGTGATTTAGAACATTTTTATGTCAGTGTTGATAGCTTTGATTTCTTCTTCTGAAAACCAGCTGTTAATATCCTTTGCCAGGAACAGTATTTCTCCAGTTATTTAGATCTGTCTTTATTTTCATGAAAAATGTTTTGTAATTGTGTTCATATAATCCCTGGATTTGTTCTGGCAGGCAGGTAGACTCTGAAGTATTTTGTATTGTCTGCAGTTATTTCAAATGGAGTTTATCTTTTTATCACTTGTTGCTGGGTTTTTTTTTTTGGTAGTACATAGAAATGCTAATGATTTATGTGGGTTTATTGTATATCCTGCAACTTTGCTAAAGCTGTTAATTGTTTCAACTGTTTTTTTTTAGTCATTTTTCTAGGGCTCCCTAAGTATACCATCCACAAAGTTTAATTGTTTTGTTTCCTCAATTGCTTATTTTTATTAGTTCAATTTCTTTTTCTTGTTTTATTGCTATTTCCAACATTTTTAGTGCAATATTGAATATAGTAGTGATGATGGACATCCTTGCTTCATCCCTGCTGTTATTGGGAAAGTTTCAACCTTATCCCTGTTACAGATAATGCTGAGTTTGGCTTTCTGTTTCAAGGCTGTTGTAAACAATATATTATTAGATTCTACTTTCTAATCCATTTTGTTCTCTACTTCAATTTTATGGGTGAGTTGATCCCATTCACATTCACAGTTGTAACTACTAACTGTGTATTTCCTTCTATCCTATTTTATTCTGTTCCTCCTTCTCTTTCTCTTTTTACCCTGTCCCTCTTCAAAAACCTGTTTTGCTTCTGACTGTTGCTTCCCTTAATTCATCCCCCTTTTTATCATGGCCCCTTTTCTCTTATCCTCTTCCTCTTCTACTTCCTTGTTGTGTAAGATAGATTTCTATGCCCAACTGAACGTGTATTTACAAATTCTTCTGTCTTTGAACTAATTCCAAGGCAAGTAAGGTTCAAGCATTGTCCATAATACACACACACACACACACACACACACACACACACACACATACAGACACCCCCACACATGCACACATGCACACATTCACTGCATTTCTTCCTTCACTGTAAAAACTCTTCCTTGTGTGCTGCCTTTATGTGAGATAATTTTTCTCATTTTCCCTCTTCTTCTCCCTTCAACACATTCCTTTTTTTCATACTTTTATATTTTCTTTTTTGGAGATCATCCCAATATAATCAACTCATAGCCATGCCCTCTGTCTGTGTAGACTCCCTCTAACTTCTCTAATCATTGAAGTTCTCAGGAGTACACGTATCATTTCCATATAGAGGTATATAATCACTTTTAACCTTATTATGTCTCTTATAATTTCTTTTTCATGTTCACCTTTTTATGTTTCTCTTGATTCTTGTGTTGAATGTCAAGTTTTCTATTTAGCTCAGGTCTTTTCATCAGGAATGTAAGAAAGTCCTCTCTTTCATTAAATATCCTTTTTTTTTTTTACCCTGAAGGATTATACTTTGTTTTGCTGGTTAGATTATTTTTGGTTATAAGCCTAGATCCTCTGCCCTCTGGGATATCATATTACAAGCCCTCCACTCAAGCTGTTAAATTTTGCATGATCTTGATGGTGGCTCCATGATGCTTGAATTATTTCTTTCTGGCTACTTGCAATATTTTCTCCTTACCCTGGAAGCCCTTGAATTTGGCTATAATATTCCTAGGAGTTCTCATTTTGGGATCTCTCCCAGGAGGTGATCAGTGAATGCTTTCAATTTCTATTTTACTCTCTGGATCTAAGATATTAGAAGATTTGTCCTTTATAATCTCTTGAAATAGGATGTCTAGTCTCTTTTTTTAATCATGCTTTTCAGGCAGTCTAGTAATTCTTAAAATGTCTCTTTTTGATCTACTTTCCAGGTCAGTTGTTTTTCTGATGAGATATTTAATGTTTCCTTCTATTTTTTCAAAGGGCCTGAGTAATGAAGTATCTTAATTTCCTAAGATCAACAGTGACATAAATATAAGTCAGAAAAAATATATACTTATAGACATATGTACATATACATATTTATAAAAACATATGAAATTCTGTGACACCATTGCAAAATATACTGACACTACCATTTTCATCACCATCATTATAGTTCATAAAATTCAAATCTTCCTGTCTACTAGAGATGAGGATATAATATATAAGAATATCGAATACATATACACATATGTATACATGCGTATCTTTTGAGTATCATATATACATACATGTAAACACATATTTGTATATTCATATATATATGGGGCAGCTAGGTGGCACAGAGGATTTAAATGCCAGGCCTGGAGTCAGGAAGACTTATCTTCCTGAGTTCAAATCTGGCCTTTGACATTTACTAGCTATGTGACTTTGGCCAAGTCCTGTTTGCCTTAGTTTTTTCATTTGTAAAATGAACTAGAGAAGGGAACAGCAAACTATTCCATTATCTTTGCCAAGAAACCCCAAATGGGGTCACAAAAAGTCAGATATGACTAAAACTATTGAACAACAAAAATAACATATACATATCTTTATAGTTATATATTTTATACATTTATACACATATACACACATATGTACATATATACATTTATATTTAGATATATCTATCTTTGAGCAGTTCATCTATAGTGGGAAATAGAATTTGAATCTTAAATAATGATGGTAGTGATAAAGATTGTAATGTTAATACTTTGCATATGTGCAATGCAGGGCCAACTGGGAGGTTTTTTTTTCAGCCAAGAAATCAAATAGTATATTAGATGAGAATTTCTTGAGTGCTCTCTGCAAGGAAAACTCATTGTTTCTAAGTATATATTTTTATTTCCACCTCTACTAATCTGGAGATCCTTCAGCTATTTCCCAACCTTTTTTCCCAACTCAATCCCACTATTCAATATGTGAGTCCTGACTAAGGTAGAGAGGGTTCAAAATGGCTTCTCATTATCCAAAAATAAAAATAAGTTCCCTGGTGATGAAAAGTGATAGGGCACAAGGCCTCCTGGGGATGGCAGGTTACCAGGACTCCACTGCAATTGGACTAAGAGAAAGGAATAGGAATTACCATCTAGGACATAGAGTCTAGAAAGGTGATGAGTTTTCCAAGCTTCATTTTCACCATAGGTCTCAGATATACCCTGAGGACTCACACAGCTTTCTTTCTGATACTCTTACTGCCCTAGGCTACTCTACTTGTCCAGGCCCACTATTGATTTCTAAGCTTTTAAATTCCGTCATCTGTGGCTCCGTTACTTTTCAGGAAATTTGTCTGAATGTTTAAAGAAGGATTGAGATTTTATATGTATATACACACATATTATATTCAAGATGGAAAGGGCAACATAGGGTTTCCTCTGCTGGGAAAAAAAACCTGATTCAATGAAAATATTGTGTCCCACATTCACCAGGAAGTATCAGGGTCATTGAAAGAAATGTGAAATAACAAACTCAGTTCATCTCTGCCTGTAACACATATTCTTTTTTTTTCTTCAATTCTTTATGTAATTTTTTCTGTGTTTATATTTTCTCGATTTCCCTTTCTACTAGATTTGTAAAATAGTCGATCCACAAGACATTTGGCACCAGTCCTTTCCTCCTAATTCACACTGACATGCTCTTAGTTTCAGCCCTAATTATCTCTAACCTAGACTGTTATAACAGCCTCCTAACTGGTCTCCCCACATCCAGGTTTTCCTCTCTTGAATCTATCCTTCACATGGCTGTCAAAAATCATCTTCCTAATTTTTAGACCTGCTCATCTCTTTCCTTTGTTCAGACATCTTCAGGGGCTCCTTATTGACTGTAGAAGAAAATCAAGGCTTTGTTTGGCATTTGAAGTTCTCCACAATTGTCTTCCTTCTACTTTTCCAGCCTCATTTTACTCTATTCTCATTTCATGTATTCTGTGTTCTAGTCACAGCTGATTGATTGTCGGCTGTTCCCCGGTTCATCCTTCATGTTCCTATTTCCATGCCCTCACATAGGCTGCCCTATGCCTTGAATGATAGCTTTCACATGCACACCTATTGAAATCCTCTGCTTCCTGGGAGCAGCTAAGGTGCTCCCTCCTTCAAGTGCTTCCCCTGCTTCCCCACTTTGCTGAAGTGATTTGTTCTTTCTCAAATTTTCCTAGAGCGCTTTGGACTTTTCTTTTGCCTAATCATCTCTACCATACCTCATGCTAACTGATGGAAGGGATGATGGAAGGGACTGTGTTCTTCTTAATCTTGGTGTACCCAGAGTCTACCACAGTGTTGACTACAGTAGACATAATAATAACTATTTGTTGAATTTAATCGACTTGCTTCCTACCACAAATAGACCCACAAAGGCTTTAAGAAAGAACTCTCAGATTTTGAGTCTAATTTACGGCTCAGTAAATTTGGATTAACCTTCAATTTAACAATAGAAAGAAAATAGCAACTCCATTTTTACAGATGGGGAAACTGAGGCAGAAAGTAGGTCTCACAGAGTTGGATTTGGTAGCAAACTGAGGAAAAGTCAGAGTCTTGCTTTAACAAAATGTTCAAAATTTCTGGCTATGTCTGTGGAATAGCCAGGGTTTTATAGAAAAGATCAACCGATGGATCTAAGAAGTGTCATCTCCTCTGCCTTCCGTCAAAAGATACATGTCTGAAGTGTTAGCCAACTGTCAGGGAAACTGTACTGCTGAATGATGACTGTGATGACACATTGGATTAAAAGGTAAAATTTCTAACCTTTAATAAAATACAGCTCTCAGAACAGGTTAATATTCATTTATTCTCCCAGAAGCATGGGGCTGAGCAAGCAGTTTCTCCTTAGTTACCTAAGAACAACTGGATAAATCAATCAAAAAATGTTCACTAAATACCTGCTATGTACCGGAGACTCTAGACATTGGGAATATAAAGCCGTAAGTGAAAACCATCTCCATCTCAAGGATATGAACTAAGAAGATAAATTTATTGCCAAATACACAGTAGCACAAGATGGCAAAATTTCCCCAAACCAAGTGGTGTCAGTTGAGTTAATATCTAGAGATCTTGCCATTCCCAGGTATGGCAGAGAGAATTTGCTTGGGATAACTGAACGAAACCCTCAAAACTGCTCAGACCTCATTTTGCCATAATTGTTGAAAGACCATTTGGTTTGGTAATAGTCAAGAAAGGGGAAAAAGTGAGGTAATCATCTCTAATACAGGAAAAATCACATTAGAAAACCAGATGGGTATGGAGTTCATGGTGTTAAGCACTTGAGAAAGGAGACTATAGCAAGTTGAGCTTAAATTCAGTAGTGTGACCTCCAAATCTCTTGGGAGAAAAAGACTTCTTCCTTTGGCTGTATTGTTTCAGCTGCCAGGAACGAAGATGGTTTTCCTTCATTTGAGGCAGAGGGCCAAAGCAATGAAGTACCTTAATTTCCTGAGATCAGCAAGGACATAAATGTAAATCAGAAATACATATGTTTGTAGATATATATACATTATTTATAAATACATGTGAAATTCTTTGCAAATGCAAATATTATACATGTTCATAAATACACATGAAATTTTGTGCAAATGCAAAATACTGACATTATCATCTTCATCACCACCATAATTATAGTTCATTAGATTCAAATCTTGCTGTCTACTAGAGATGAGTATATAATATATTAATATAGTAAATTAATTATATTAACTAATGTACTATCCTAATGTATTATATAACCACATTATACTACATATTACATATATTATTATAGCATTATATAAAATAAGGAAATAATATATAATATATAAATGTATATCTTCCATAGAGGGTCTAGAATCCACTTGATTCTAGACACCGTACTCTTATATACATTGCTTGATTCTGGGGATTCTTGAATTGAAAGGTTGCTAACTACCAGGAAGGTGGGAGAGTGTCTCTTCCATATTGTGACTTTCTCCATGACTGTTTAGATATATCACAGGTTAGCATAAGAAATTAAATGGGGATTTTGGGGGAATTTTATTGAAGTCATAGATCACATGCAAAGGCTAGCAAGGAACACAGAACCTTTGACCAAATGTTTAACCCAAATTTTACAATAAGGTACTGGAGATACCCCATAAAAGAAAAAAAATTCAGACTTCTCTGCTATGAAGGGAGGGCCAAAGAATTTTATGTGGATTTTCCAGATTGTGGAAGTGCTACACTACTAACCCTGGTGATGTGAAAGGGATAACTGTATATTTGTGTATCATATATACATATATTTATATGGATACGTGAACTTATGTATATATTTATAGGTATATTTTAATATCATATGGACAATATATTTTTAAATATACATCAATCTTTGGGTGTTCGTTCATCTGTAGTAGACAATAGATTTTGACTCTTATGAACATAATGATGGTAGTCATGATGAAGGTGGTAATGTCCACATTTTGCATACACATAATGCTTTCATAGAATTTCAGTGCTGAAGGAGGAAGGGGTTCATATATCAGTCATTTAATTTTTTTTTTTTTAATAATCACCAGTAAGGAGAAACCTACTTTTGAGACAACCCAGTTCACTTTGGAATAGTACTAATTTTTAGAGAGTTTTCACCTTACTTGTTTAAATTTTCTTCACTATAATTTCTATTCATTGCTTTTAGTTCTGTCCTTTGGACCTAAGAAGGACAAGGCTAGCCCTTCTTCCAACTGCTTGTGGTTTAAGTCTTCTCTGGACTAAACATCAATCATAAGCATCCAGGGGCCAATCTCACACTATTTCAAACAATGCTCACTAATCTCAATCTAGAATAATGGTTCCTAAACTTTTTTGGTCTCAGGATTTCTTTACACTATTAAAAGTTATTGAGGACCTCAAAAAGATTTTGCTTATGTGGGTTATATCCAGGGAGTGTGATGGAGCCAGCTAACATGTATGAGCATTTTATATCTCAGAATTAGACCAATGCTATAAATAACTTCTTGTTTTGTTGATTAAAGGTTGCCTTAAAGTAATGGAGAAAATGTTAATAATGTAGATTATACCTAAAAGTGTATTATGTTTATTTTTTCTGGAGAGCTAATTGTTAAACATTTACCAGCACATCACTGGATATCTATTGATATTTACTATATTAAAAAATAAAATATAAATTTTAAAATATGAGTCAATTAATTTAAATAACAATAAAACCATGAATATGAACATAACATATTTTATTTAAAATGACTATATTTTCCAGACAAAAAATTACTGAGAAGAGTGACATTGTTTTATATATCTTTCTAATGTCTGATTTAATAGAAGACAGCTGGATTCTCATATTTGCATCTGTATTCAGTCTCTTGGGATATGTTGTTCTGATTGAAGTACATGAAGAAAATCTGGCCTCACACAAATATGTAGGAAGGGTATTTTAATAACATCTTAGTAATATTATTGTGAAATAGCATCTTATTATAAAAATATTTTTGACCTTGATGCTGTGAATAAGTTACAGGGTCCTCCAAGGGTCCTCAGACCACCCTTTGAGAACTGCTGTTCTATGATGCTAGATGGTTTTTTTTTTTTTAAATAATTCTCATAGTAATTACCCATCAGAGGCAACTTTGAATCTCTCCCGCCTTCCTGGTAGTTATTGACCTTTAAATTCCAGAATCCCTAGAACCTAGCAATGTATATAAGAGCATGGTGTCTAGAATCAAGTGGATTCTAAGTCCTTTACTTCCCCTGATGAAATCACACCTGCAATGCTGCCCTTGGTTCTGACCAGTACATTTTAGAAATAATAACGACCTGCTGAAACTCATCAAGAAACTGGTAACTGGGATGGTGAGGGGAAGACAGTCCATGTGAGGGTTGCTTGAGAGAGCTATGGGTATTTATCCCAGAGAAAAGAAGACTGTGGTTAGGGGTTAAGGAATAAGAGTGGGGGAAGTCTTCAAGTTATGGAAAGGGGGGTTAGATGTGTTTTGCTTTGGCTGGGAGGACAAGATTGGGAGAAACAATTGGAAATTCCACAGAGACAGATTTCATCAAAAACTTCCTATTAGAACTTTTCAAAAATCAAATGTGAGACCTTGGGAGGCTGAAAATTACCCATCAGTAACGAGGTCAGGAGCACCTGAGTTAAAATCTGACACCAGATACTTAGTAGCTGCAGGACTCTGGGCAAGTTATTTCACCTTTCTCAGCCTCAGTCTCTTTATCTGTAAAATAAGGATAATGACAACACCTATGTCTTAGGATTGTTTTGAGGATCAAATGAGATATTTGTAAAAGCACTTAGCACAGTTCCTGGCATACAGTAGGCACTTAATAAATGCTTATTCCCTTCGCTGGCACTGGAGGCAAAGTTACTTCTAGTTAGGGAGGTTAAAGAGGGGACCTGATGACCTTTGAGGTCTAAACTAACTAGGAGATTCAGTGGTTGTAGGAGAAGCTAATTACTGAAGGCCACATGAATTAAAAATAGAACTAAGGTCATAATTTAAGTCTCTTGACTCCCAATTCAGTGGTCTTTTCCCCTGATACCGATGGTCTCTCCTTAGTATTTGCTTAATATCTAGAATAGTATCTTTCACATAGCAGGAATTCAATAAGCGTGTATAGTTTGACTGATTGTTATTAACTTAATGAAAACATTGTGAGGTGCAAAGAGGTACTCGAACTATGTCCTCTAAAAGGAAGGCACAGAAAATTGGTGAAATAATTTGTATCTATGATGTGAATGCTCATGTGCAGGGAATCATGAAAGCTTAGGTAGAAGGGATTCCAGAGATCCTCTAGGCCACCCCCCCCTACACAATGTCACTCCTCAAATCCTTAACTCATGGTCATTGATCTCTGTTTCAGCACTTCCCAGGACAGGAAAGGGATCATTTCCTAACAAAAATAGTCACTGATACTTAAAGTTTTCAACCCACTTTCTGGTAAACATCATTTCATTTAGGCCTTAACATCAACCTTGTGCTACAGGTATTATATCACCATTTTACAGATGTGGAAAATTGATTCAGAGAAATTACATGACCTGCCCATGGTCAAGCTTAAGTGCCATAGGTGAGATCTGACCCTAGGTCTTCCTGATTTTAAATTCAGCATAGGACCCAATAGGCCTTGTTTAGAACTCTAATGACTACATTTTTATCTCTTATACTGATCACAGATCTGCAGCGTGGTAAGTTGTGCGCCTTGGCTCTACTTTTCTTCTCTTGAGATTTTAACAACTAACTGATATAGTGTCTAAACTGATGGATTTGTCAGGAAGTTCTGAGTTTGAATCTTGCCTTTTGTTGAGTTGTTTCAGTTATGTCTGATTCTCTGTGATCCCATTTGGAGTTTTTGGCAAAGATTCTAGAGTGGCTTACCATTTCTTTTGTCAGTTTATTTTGCAGATGAGGAACTGAGGCAAATAAGGTGAAGTGACTTGCTCAGGGTCACCCAGCTAGTAAGCATCTGAGGTCAGATTTGAACTCTGAACTCAGATCCTCCTGACTCCAGGGCCAGCATTCTATCCATTAGCCACCTAATTGTCCCCTTGCCCCTTCCTCCCCTTCCTCCCCTCCCTCCCCCCCATCTTGCATTAAGCTCTAGCTATGTGATTCTGGCCAAGTCAGTACCTCTCTCAGGTTCAATATTTTCTTTTATAAAATAGGGATAATAGCATCTAATTCATAGGGTTTTTGGGAAAATCAAACCAGGTAATTTTTGTAAGGCACTTTGCAAACCTTAAAGTGCTACGTTAGCTTTTATTGTTATTATTATTAGGATTAGAATTATTTTCATACCAAACTGTTCAGTGGATATGACTGGGGTTGGCTGTGATATTTCCCTTTTTTAAAAACCATATTTAATAGAGGAACCGTCTTGCCACCAGCAGGCTAGCATTGGTGGGAAAATCCCTCTGTTGTACTGAGCACCATGCTGTCTAGGGGCTATGTTGCTCCCACAGGCTCCCCAGTGAATTTTTGTTGTTTTTAATCCCAGCATTATTTGTCTTTATGGCTTTCTTGAACACAATCACCAGGAACTCCAGGCAGCCAGCCCACTGTGGGGGAAAGTTGCAAGGAACACAAATTTATGGGTCAGTTGCGAGGTCTCTGATTAAGGAAGGGTCCAACAATAACATTTTGCCTTCATCTGACAAAGAACTGCTTCTTGTTCACCAGGTCAGACTTGGAGGGGGTAACTGGAAAGAGAATGGGGAAAAGGAATCAAGAGGAAATAATCAATTAGGAAATGAAAAAGGCACAAAGAGACTCCTCAAAATATCTTAAATTCAGGAAATTCATCGTGTTGACAGGAGGTGCTGACTGTTTGCAGGGAGGAGATCAGACTGATGCCAAGCTCTCCATGGCTGCTTGATGGAGCTTTAAAGATAAGCATTCCTTTTATTCTGAGGCAGTAAAAAGGTCATTTTAATTAATTGACTGTTTGGGGTGATCAACTAGTTGGGAAAGATCAGCAATCTTTGCAGGCTATTTGGGAAGATATGGGATGAGTAGAGAATGATCACCTTTGTTGATCTTTAAGCCTCATTGAAACCAAGGGATTATGTAATATTAACAACAACAACTTTTAAAAACGTTTTTATTTAAAGTTTTGAGTTCCCAAATTCTATTCCTCCCTTCCTTCCCTCTACCCTCCCTGAGACAGTAAGAAATCAGATATAGGTTATACGTGTGCAATTATGTATCACATTTCCATATTAGTCATTTTGTACAAAAAGATTCAAATAAAAGAAAAAAATGAAAGAAAGTGAAAAATAGCATGCTTCAGTCTGTATTCAATCAATACCAGTTCTTTCTCTGGAGGTGGACAGTATGTTTCATCATTAGTCCTTCAGGATTGTCTTAGATCATTGTATTGCTGAGAATAGCTAAGCCATTCACAATTCTTCATTGTGTAATGTTGCTGTTACTCTGTACTATGTACTACTTATACTCTGTACAAAGGTTCTGTTCACTTCAGTATGCATCAATTCACATAAGTCTTTCCAGGTTTTTCTGAAATCATCCTGCTTGTCATTTCTTACATTATTCCATTACAATCATATACCACAGTTTGTTTAAGCAGTCCTCAATGGATGGGCATCTCTTTGATTTCCAATTCTTTGCTATCACAAAAAGAGCTGCTATAAATATTTTTGTATAATTAGGTCCTTTCCCCTATTTTAAAAGATGTTTTTGGAATATAGACTTAGCAGTGGTATTGCTGGATCAAAGGGTATGCACAGTTTTATAGCCCTTTGGACATAGTTCCAAATTGCTCTCCAGAATGGTTGGATCAGTTCACAACTCCACCAACAGTTAATTAGTGTCCCAATTTTCCCATATCCCCTCCAATATCTGCCATTTTCTTTTTTTGTCATTTTAGACAGTCTGATAGGTATAAGATGGTACATCAGAGTAATTTTAATTTGCATTTCTTTAATCAATAGTGATTTAGAACATATGACTACAGATAGCTTTGGTTTCTTTGTCTGAAAACTGCCTATTCATATCCTTTGACCATTTAGCAATTGAGGAATGACTTGCATTTTTATAAACTTGACTCTGTTCTCTATTTATTTGAGAAATGAGGCCTTTATCATAACAGGTATCTCTATACCTGTTATAAATTCCCTCCCCCCATTTTCTGCTATCTGCTTTCCTTATAATTTTGGTTGCATTTGGTTTGTTTGTGTAAGAACTTTTAAATTTTATATAGCCAAAAATGATCAATTTTATGTTTTGTAGTGCTCTCTCTATCTTCTTTGGTCCTAAATTCTTTCCTTCTCCACAAATCTGACAGATAAACTGTCCCATGTTCTCTTATTTTGCTTATGGTATCACCCTTTTTGTGTAAACCATGTACTCATTTTGACATTGTCTTGGTACGAGATGTGAAATGTTGGTCTATACCAAGTTTCTGCCATACTGTTTTCCAGTTTTCCCAGCAGTTTTTGTCAAATAATGAATTTTTGTTCCCAAAACTTGGATCTTTGGGCCTATCATATACTAGATTATTATGACCATTTCATATAATGTAATTTGTACCCATCCCATTCCACTGATCCACCACTATATTTCTTAACCAATGCCAGATTATTTTGATGGTTACCACTTTATAATACAGTTTGAGATCAGGTATAGCTAGAGCATCTTCTTTCGCATTTTTTTATTGATTCTCTTGATAGCCTAACAATAACAATTAACATGATAGTAAATGATAAAGTCTCAAGAATATCTATCTATCTATCTATCTATCTATCTATCTATCTATCTATCTAT
>NW_027186304.1:36790908-36884765 GCF_028583685.1 Petaurus breviceps papuanus | reverse complement strand
TATCTATCTATCTATCTATCTATCTATCTATCTATCTATCTATCTATCTATCTATCTTTCTTTCTCACACACACACAAACACACACATATATAGGCAATTAAGTAGTAGAGTGGATAGACTCTTGATGTGGAGTCAGGAAGATGATTTAAAATCCAGCTTCAGTTTTTTCCTAGCTGTGTGATCCTGGGCAAATCACTTAACCTTTCTGCCTCAGTTTCCTCAATTGTAAAGCAGTAGTAATAATAGTACCTATGCCAGGGTGGTTGTAAGGACCAAATGAGATAATATTTGTGAAGTGCTATGCAAAGCTTAAAGTTCTATATAAATGTTAGTTATTATTATTATTATTTTTTGTTAGCTGTGTTTTTTTTCAGGTTCAGAGACTCAAGTCTAACTTTTGAACTGTACTCTATATTTAAATTTTATAGATGAAGAATTGGATCATTAAATACCCTCCCAAGTTTAATCCTTGATCATTTGGGGGAGTGTTCTGAAAGCCCTTGATGCTTACGGGTATGAGGAAACACAGAACATGCTGTGATTCTTTTTGATAATAATAGCTCACATTTACAAAGATTCTAACAAGCACTTCCCTCTCAAAGACCCTGCAAGGTGAGTAGTGTAAGTATTATCATTCCCATTTTACAGATGTGGAAAATGAGGTTGAAGAGGTTAAATGACTAATCTTTGACCATATAAACTGGAGGAAGTGTTAGCCCTGGGACTTAGTCCTAATCTTTGAATCATAGATTTAGAGGTCCAAGTGACATTAGAGGTCACCAAATCCAACTATTTCATTCAATGAAGAAGAAAAGAGATTCAACGAGGTAATATTATTTTCCTAAGGTAGCAAAAGGGACTTGGATTCAGGGGAACTGTGATGACCTGAGGAATTTCTAGTGAAACTGTGACATTGAAAGTGGGGTTAAATAAAATACAAGATGAACTAGCCCAGGGGAAAAAAAGTCTGGAGGCATTTTTTTAAAAATAGAGGAGAAAAAAATTAAGAAAATAGGAACATGGCAAGAATATAACTTAACAGATAAAGACTGACAGCTTAGTTTAGGAAACTGGAAGGGAGGACTGGGTGGCTTATAACCAGGAGCTAGTCAAAGGTTTTCTATCAAGCCAAGGGTCAGGTGGAGGCCAGGGTAGTAAGTCTGACCTAAAAGCCAAAAGAATTGGACCCGAGATTCGGAAAGGAAAAGTATCTTGCTTCTTTAGGCACCTGGGAGACCAAAAAAGAAGGGATCATCCTTGACCCCAGCAAGACTAGTAAGAGAAACAATGAGCCCCAAAGGTCAGGACCTAGAAGTCAAGCCTTTGAACTGGAAAGAGAAGAAACAGAAAGGAGTGGTTGAAGGGAATATTTAGTATTTCAGACTGATGCCAAGCTAACTGAGTAATGTGAGGTCATTCCTGAATGTTACCTCAATTAACCCTGGCAACTACTTATGCCAGACTAAGTGAATGTGACTCTGAAAGGGACTGAAGTGAAGGTTAGGGGAAGGTTATTGTTGGAGAAGAAGAGAGAGTAGGGAAGGTCTATAGGCCTTAGAGGAGAAATCTCCTTGACTTTTGCTTGTGGATGGGGACAATGAAAAGTTTCCTAATATGAACAACTTGAAAAAACTTGAAAATGATGGGAGCTTCTGTTTGGGGTTGCTCTTATAAGGGTGCCCCTTTGACTGCATCTTCTAATCAATCAATAAACATTTATTAGTCAGTGTGCCAGATACTGTGCTAAATGCTAGGGAAACAGAAAGAAGCAAAAGATAGTCCCTGCCCTCAAGGAGATTACAATCTAATGGAAGAGACAACATACACATACATATATGTGTGTGTGTATACACACACATACATACATGCATACAAATATACACACATATATGTACAAAGCAAGCTATACACAAGATAAGTAGGAAATAATTAACAGGGAAGCATGGGAATTAGAGGGGTTGGGGAAAGCTTTCTGTAGAACGTAAGATTTTAGTTTTCTTCTAACAAGAAGGTTAGAAGAATTTTGTGTTGGTTGGAGGTTATTCTGTACATTGAGGAATTCAACTTCCAATAATTTATTTGATGCTATTCTAGTAAAGTAATAACTCTTGGACAACTCTTTTATCCTAAATCTCCCATTACAATTGACACTCATTGCTCCTGGTTCTACCCTATGAGGTCAAACAGAATAAGTGTGATCCTTCTGCCCCCTTATAGCCCTTCAACTATCGTGATGACTATTATACTCCCCTTACATCTTTTCTTCTCGAGTCAAATATCCCCAGTTCCTTCAGTCATCCTGGGACAGCACAGTCATTCACTGTCATGACGGCTCTTCTCTGGAAACACTTCTATTTATCAACAGTCTCCCCAAATATGGAAGCACGTTTGGGAGAGGAGCAGAATTTTAGATCAATCAATTTTGAATCAATTAATCCAGGTAAAAATGCAGTGGGATTATCACCTTATTTCTTCTGGATGCTATGCCTTTCTTAAAGCAGCCTAAACAAATATAAGCTTTTTTGGTTGCCATGTCATGCCATTAGCTTTCCACGGGCCACCCATATCAAGTCCTGTTTCTGCAACAACTAAACAAGAAATTTTTTTTTCTCTCCTGATAAAGAACTTGGAGTAGGTAGGGGTGCAGTGGATAGAGTACTGGGTCTGGAGTTAGGAAGACTCCTCTTCCTGAGTTCAAATCTGACCTCATGCTTACTAGCTGTGTGATCCTGGACAAGTCACTGAATCCTATTTACCTCAGTTTCCTCATTTGGAAAATGATCTGAAGAAGGAAATGGCAAACCACTACAGAATCTTTGCTAAGAAAATCCCTAGTCAGTGCCTAGCATGCAGGGAGAAAAGATCTCAGGAAACAGATCAGTTTTTTCTAAAAATAATATTGCTTTTAAAGAATTAGAAAAATATACAACTTGTGTTTTTATTGTTAGGTCTGAGAAAAAAGGATTGTTGGTTTCATTGTCCACTAATGTTACTTCAATAAATGTGACATTTTTAAAGCAGCAGGACACTGCATTGGGCTGATTTATCTAATGGAATTCAGAAGGCTTGAAAAATCAACCCCAAATCCCTATCTGAGATCAGATGGGCCGAATCAATGTTCTCTCAGGTTGTATCAGTGACGCCCTTGTCTTCATACTGTATCTGGGTTTTCTAGACCTCATTGAAAAATCTTCTGGTTTGCTTAAAAAATTCCTTATTTGAGGGGCAGCTAAGTAGCACAGTGAATAGAGCACCGGTTCTGGAGTCAGGAGGACCTGAGTTCAAATGTGACCTCAGACACTCAACACTTACTAGCTGTGTGACCTTGGGCAAGTCACAACCCCAATTGCCCTGCCTTCTCCCCGCAAAAAAGCAAAAAAAAAAAAATTCTGATTTGAGTTTCCTTGGAGTTTGAGCTTCTCTGAAGTATAGCTAGATTTCTATAAAACCCTACATCCTCAAAAGGCATGAGTGATACCACAAGAGACAGATTTTATTATTTTGACCTTTTGGGATAAAGGCTTTCACAGTGAAATAGATATCCTTTTTCCATTACTTATGCCTAAAATGAAAGTTACTTTCAGATTTGCCATCTCATTTGGCTGTGACTACTGACAGCCAGGGCTGGATTTTCCAATAGGCAGCTAGAAGCATAGTGGATAGATTACTGGGCTTGTAATCAGGAAGACCTGAATTCAAATCCTACCTCAGACACTTATTTGCTGAGTGGCTCTAGACAAGTCACTTAACCATGCTCATCTGCAAAACGGGAATAATAGTGGCATCTACCTCTCAGAATTGCTATGAGGTTCAGATGAGGTGATATATGTAAAGCATATATCAAACCTTAAAGTGCTATAGTTCCCATTTTTATTATCAGCAATTATTAATAGGTAGAGTGGCTATTTGCTTCGAAATCTACAGTTAACTGGTTAACAAGGTTAGTGAAGTGAAGCTGTCACCCACCCCCATTGTCATGCCTGTGGCAGGCTGGAATGTTTCCTTATTGGGCTTGAAGAGCATGGAAATTAGAAAAGCAACAGCTTCCTCTACTCTCCAACCACCCCCAAAGTGGATTGAATGGTGAGAAGGAGGACAGATTTCAAGGACCTTTAAATATGATGGAAACATAAACCCACCCCAACACTCACAAGGGCCTAGATAATTGGCCAAGTAGAACTTAAAATACAACAATTATTTTATTTTTTTTCAAAGTGTCCCCTAATAAAAGTCTTTTTTAAAGTTAATTTAATTTATCTTTATGTTACATTTTAAGTTCTGAATTATCTCTCTCCCTCCCTTCCCATCCCACACTAGAGAAGGTCATCATTTGATACAGATTCACATATGCACATACATTTGTGTATGGATATAGGTAAAAACATACTATGAATACTTCTATTTATTAGTTCTTTCTCTGAAGGTGGATAGCATCTTCTTTCATAGGTCCTATGTAGTTAATTTGAAAAATACAAAATTTTAAAAAGAATAAGCCTCTTAATTTAGAAAACAGAATCTTTTAAAATTGTTTTTCAGTGTGATATGTAGAGGCCCTTTTTTGGAGTTTATTACAAAAAAATTACAACCTGTGAGGCAGGCCTTGAAGCGCTGGTGGCTTAGGATCCATGGACACATTAATGCATCAAGTTGATAGACATGATTAGGGGTATAAGTAAATTCTTTGGGTGGGATCTTCCCCATAAAACTTGGTTTGAAAGATTTTTCTTTCACACAGGATGTAATAAGAATCTCCTTTTGACCAATTTGCAGGGATTATAAAGGGCTAAAAATGAACAATCTATAATAAATGCATAAAATCCTATGAAAATAAGGGGTGGTATTTCTTCTGTCAGTTTCTCCCAATCTGTTGGCTCCTTTCTTGTTGCTTAGAAGCATGCCATTGCCTCTTCATTCTTAAAAACCTTCACTTGTCCTCCCTATACCCTCAAGCTATCATCCCATAGCTTTCCTCCCTATCATAAACTCCTTAGAAAAAAACCTTCCATGTTCAGCCTGCATTTATGCACTGTCTAATCATATTTTGCCATCCAGTTTCCCAGTCTTAAATGAAACTGCTCTCTAGCAAACATAAAACTCTTTTTAAACCCCCACCCTCATTTACATATAAAAATAATTTTTAGCATTCACTTTTTCTTTTTAAATTTTGAGTTCCAAATTTTTTTCCTCCTTCCCACCTCTCCCTGCCCCCCAGACAGTAAGAAATTTTATATAGGTTATACATGTATAATCATGTAAAACACATTTCCACATTAGTCATTTTGTTCCATCAAACTCTTAAGTGTTTTTTTCTCAATCCTCATCTTCTTGACCTCTAGAACTTTTGATACTTGACCACTCCTTCTTTGAATTGCGTTAATGAAGGAGAAGCCTGCCATGGTAGACTACAGTAACGAGATTCTTGTACTTTATTTTCCTTTTGTTTATGTAGTGTCCTAGTTACTTTTCTGGCAGTGTTCAGTGCTGTCATGACCTGGTCTAAAAACAGATTCCTGGTCAAAGTATTGTTGGCTTAAATATATCTTGTTTAAATTATAGGCCCTCCTCTGCACCCGTAACTTATTATATGTCATGTAGCCATTGAACATATTTATCAGCCAAGCTTAAGGTGGAAATAACAATTTTATTGTTATGTTACAATGTCCTTGTATCTGAGCATAAGCTTCTTCTGGGAAGAAACACAGGGCAGTGTCATATCTATGGCTGGGATGAGCAGGGGGATTAGGATCGAATTGCCCAGACCACTTCAAAAGCTTGTCCCTAAAAGACTTACCCCAACTCCATTCAATTTCATTTTATTTTCTATTTGCTTTTTGGAGGGCAGTTGGGGTTAAGTGACTTGTCCAAGGTCACACAGCTAGTATGTGTTTAGTGTCTGAGGCCGGATTTGAACTCAGGTCCTCCTGACTCCAGGGCTGGTGCTCTATTCACTGTACCACCTAGCTGCCCCTCCATTCAATTTTAAAAGAACTTATTGAGTACCTACTATGTACCAGGAGCTGTGCTAGGCATTGGGAATACAAAACAGAGAAAAATTTCACCCATCCTCAAGAAAATTAAAGGCTACTAGGGGAAAACAACGTGTACCTATTTAAATAAATACAAGCTAAATACAAAATGAGATGGAGGAGAATGGTCACCACTAAGAGGATCAGGAAAGGCTGCTTGAAAGAAATGGCCAGTAAGTTTAGTTCTTTAACAGAGGCAGCGATTCCAAGGGGGGAGGTAAGAGGGAGGGCGTTCCCAGCCTGGGAATGGAAGCCTTATATAAAAAACCTGAGTATCCTGTAACAGCCCACTGACCATGGGGGCTCAGTAATGGATTAGAAGTCTATCCTTCACCAAGCTGAGCTCCTGTATTCTCCAAATCCATTTGCTGGTATAATTCTTATTTTCATCGATTACCTTTGGTAGGAAGATTTAAATAAAGGTCAGTGTTCTGCCTGAGAAAATCCTGTAGCAGGTCTGCACGTAGGAGGGTAGTACCTAGTTTTCCCATCCCCCAACCTCAGGGAAGTGAGCAGACTGCCAGGTCAGCTTCACCTTCCCCCACTGAATCTCCTCCCTTCCCCAGTCAGCTCACCTGCACAGAGGTGGGCGGGCTTCCGGGTCAGGGAGACTTGGCCTCTGCAAATTTCTGCTTATGTAATACCTAACCGTTGGCCCCGTGGCCTCCCTTTAAAAGCCGAGGTTTTACCTGAGATCTCTGCAATATGACCTGGGATGGTGGGGTGGGACCTCGTCAGCCTGCCATGTTGCCTGATCAGCCAACATGGCCTATAATAAAAGGTCTAATTCTAAATTGTTACCTGGGTCTTCCTCGCGTTTTTTGGGTACAACAGGTCTCCAACTTTCCCTTCTAGATCTCAAAGTGTATATATGGGACTAGTTGAAAAAAGGTTGTTAATGGAACCTGGAACACAGCCTCCCTTTGTCCAGTGCCCATGGCTGCTCTGGGTCACCAAGCCTGGTGAGAATACCTTCTCTGATCGACACACACACACTTTGGATTTTCAACTCAAGTGCCACACAGCTTCCGACAATGAGTCAGGGTTGAATTCTTCGTATCCAAATGCCACAGAATGTGCCTGTTCACTTAAAAACGTGTTCAAATAAAGGAGAGAGAAAAGAAGGCTCTGTCTTTCCCTTGGAATTCACTTAAGAGTGAAATTTCATTTCATTGGTAGTCTTGAGAGGTCTTTGGGCTAGCTGTCTGTGAGCCCATTAGCATTCAGAAAATGATTCTTAAACTTTTCTGTGCTCATGAAACTGGTTCTGGGTTTTAAGAGGTCTTTAAGTATCTGCTTTGACAATTCTCTTGGACAATCCCCCAGTTATGGCCAGACATGAGTGAAGAATAAATACAAAATAACAAAGTAATAACCCAAATATCTCTTCTACATGTTGGAAAGTCTTAGTTTGCCACCATTCTCTTTCAGAGAGATGGAACTATGGGAGCATGGCTGTGACAGTGCTTTTTAAGGCATTGGGACTGGGGGGCATTCCCCCTCAATGGGGACATTCTCATATGATAGGATCCTGCAAACCTAAATTACAACACAAGCTATGCTGGCAGAAGTATGCAGGCAATTTAGAAAATTCTCAGCTGGGAACAGAAATTGCCAAATTCCTCTTACTGAAACTAATTGTGTACTATACTAGGAGATGACCATAGCTCTGTGGGCTGACATGTTGGAGCTAAGCAGACACTCCTGGTCAGCTCCATTCCAGATCCTTACTAGGGTCTAGGCCGTTGCTCTGACATTGTACTGAGAAGAGAAGCTACCATACTGGCCTCCAAAGTAAGACACTTCACACTAATTTTTGACTTAGTCTTTGGCTTTGACCATCTGTCTTATCAAATCTTGATGCCTTTGCTTCCACAAATCCAGAACCTGACTTTCTTCCCTTATCTCTATTCCAAGCAGTCGTCAAGTTTGTTCAAACTATTGCGACTTCCTGTTTCTGGGACTCCTGGCCTTAAACACTATTATTGGTTGACCTTAATGTTGCTTCTAAGTTTACAGGATTATAGATGAGGAGTTGGAAGGGACCTTTGAGGTCATCTATTCCAATCTCATCATTTTATAGATGAATGAGTGAATAAGTGGATGAATGAAAAAGCATTTATTAAGTGCTTACCATGGTGAACCATTGTGCTGAGTTGGGGATACAAATCCAAGAGTGACTTTCTCTGCCTTCAAGGAGGTTACATCCTAAAAGAGGGAGACAGCACATAGAGAGGGGTGGTGGCCAGGGAAGGTGAAGTCAGAAATTGTGAGTGGAGCGATACCATAATTAATTTCCAGAAGCAATAGTAATGTCGATCTGATCACTGATCAGGAGGAACAGAGAAGTTAAATGATTAGTGCAAGCTCACACTGGTATTAAATGGCAAAAGCTGGATTTGAACCCACATTGTCTCACTCCACATGCAGCATTCTTTCCACGGCATCATACTGTCTATTGTTTTTCTTGAGTTTTCCCACTTTTGGGTCTTACAGGACACTATTTCACCCTGGACTAATTCAATTCAGTTCAATTAAGGAAGTATTTGTTCAGCTCAGACTACTTGGCAGGTATTTTGTTAGGCAATCAGGATATAGAGACAAAAGGGAAAGTGTCCTGCCATTAAAATTCTTTACATGCCTTAAATTCTGCTGGAGAAAAACATGAGTTTCCCTGTATTGATTACCTCCAGGAGCCTGCTCTCCAGAATGTAGGAACTGATGTCTGAGGTTGCTGTTTGTCCTTCTTCTGGAAGAGAACCATGAGATCAGGGAGGTGGTGCCATGACATGCAAGTGAATTGGATTTAAGTGAGGCAGGACTGTACAAAGTCAACAGCCTCACTTGCTCCTCCAGAGCCATCTGGGTCCAGTGGCCAGATATAGATCAGCATGACTGGAGATGGCCCAGGATGCAGTAGGAGACCTTTTAAAGTTGAGGTCTTTCCCAGGCCTCAGTTTTTTAATAGATGCCTGAGGAGAGAAGAGGGGACACTGGAATGCTTTTACACATTCATTACTTTATGTTTTTTCTCCACTATGAATTTTCTCATGAGGAGAGATTTCCCTTTACCAGGGCAGGTTGACACTTTCTTCATAATTTATGGAGCACTGAGAGTTATTAAATGACTTATCCAAGGTCTCTCAGCCTGTTGGATTCAAAGGTGAAACTTGAACCTAGGTCTTTGTGGTTCTGAGACCAACTGTCTATCCACTACACTATGCAGTCTTTCATACTCTTTCACATACTAACAAATGCTTCTTAACCTAATAATAATAATTTGAATAAAATTTAATTGATACTGTTTTAAATTTATTATTTATTAATTTTAAATGGTTTTTATTTATTATTTGTTAATTTAATTAATTTGCTATTACATTATCTACTTTTCCCAATGTGTCCTTCCCTATTCTGCTTTCCAGAGAGCCATTCTTTATTAAAAAAGAAAACAGGTGAAGAAAACCAGACATGTTGAAAACAAGTGACATTATATACAGTGTTCTGCATCCACAGCCCTCCTCTTCTATAAAGAAGAAGGGGTTGATGACTTGTCGTGTTTTAGAGCTGAGCTTGGTCTTTATAATTTGACAGCATTCATTTAATTTTTTGGTTCTATGTCTTCTTGGTTCTTCTTGCTTCACTTTGTGAAGTTGTTTTGATATATGTGTGCTGATGTATCTTCCCATGATTCTCTATATTCATCATGTTTATAGTTTCTTTTGTGAATAGAAAAATAATCCATTACATTTTTATACTACAAATTGTTTAGTCTCTCCAATCGAAGGAGATTCACTTTATGTAGAGTTGTCTGTTTCTGCCAGAGCTGCTATAAATATTTTGGTATATATAGGCCTTTTTTTTGGTCATTAATGTTTTTGGAAGCATATACCTGGATCAAAAGGTATATGTGTATGTATAGATATATACATATATAAGAAATTTATTACTATGTATAAATATCTTGGACACTATTTTTTAAAAATCATAATTCAAAATTATTTTCCAAAATGATTGGACCAAGGGGTCCAATGAACTAAGATGGGAGAGTAGCAGGAAGATGCATAGTTACTTCCCCCTAATAACCATCTAGAAATATCACCAAATCAAATCCTGATCGGGAAGACCAAGAAAACATCATATCCAAGCCAGGTTGGCATAGAGAGAGAGAGAGGTCTGTGGACACTAGGTGCAAGATCTAACCAGAGGTACTAATGTGCTGCAGCTGATGACAGTGCCCAGGGATGGAAAATGACAGAGACTGTGTACCAGGGCATGATGAGATCCCAAACTCACATTGAGGTACTTTGACCTTGTATAGGATACAGGGACTGGTGCCAATTTTCAGCTTTGTTGCTTACTACCGAGGAAGTAGATTTTTGTTGATTTAAAAAAAATTAATTAAAAAAACTCGCAATGATTGTTTTTCAATCCCCAGTTCCATTAGAAATACATTAGTATCTTTTCACATCTCTGACATTGGCCAATCCAGTCTTTTTGTCATCTTTGCCAGTTTTCTGGGTGGAAGGTTGTTTTGATTTTAATTTCTTTTATTGGTGATTTATTATTTGTGATTGTATTTTCTCACATGGTAGTTGTTTGCTCATTTTAATTTTGTTTATTCAGAAGTTTAAACAAATTATGTAATCAAAATGATTTTTTTTTATCTTTTGTAATAAATTCTACCCCTTGTTCAATTAAGAATTCACCCCTTGACTATAGCTGTGAGAGAGCCTTGACCTTCACTTTTCTAATTTAATAATAGTAGCTAACATTTATATGATACCTACTATGCACCAGACACTGTGCTAAGTGCTGTACTACATTATCTCCCTTGACTCTCACAACAACCCTGGGAGATAGGTGTTATTATTTGTAGCGGCAAGCACCCCAAGCGTCCTCAGGGTTTGCAGCTACCACAGGTTCTTGGATCTGCTTTGTTAAAGGAAAGCAACTCAAAATGGGTTAACAAGCTTACTTTAATCAGTCAGACATATATCGTTTACCTTGTTCAGGAGAAAAGGTCAGCACCCTGAACCTCAAAGTATACAGGCATAATTATCAAGACAGAAACATCAAGTAGACAGATTTCCAAACTGTCCAACCATTACATCCATACCCAGTCAACATCTGGGTTTCCACATTCTGGGTTTTTCAAAGCCGGGGGACTCTCAACAACGGCTTCCCAGAATTCAGATCAAATCACAGAACACTTCTCAAAGTGAGTCCCAAAACAAAGTTACACATCAGGGCTTATATAGCCTTCTCCTGGCTCAGAGAATGTAACAACCTTATTGACTCACTGGCCAATCAAGAAGTATCTACTGAAAAACAAGCCTCCCCCACCCCAGGCTTCAGGTGCACATTAGCCTAGGGGCAGGGAAGATCTTCAAAATTTACATTCTTATTACATTATTATTCTCATTTTACAATTGAGGAAACTGAGGCAAACAAGTTAAGAGACTTGGCCAAGGTCACATAGCCATTAAGTGTCTGAAGCTAAATTTAAACTTAGATCTTCCTGATTCCAGGCCTAGTGCTCTATCCATTGTACCACCTAATTATGTGATCTTTAGTATTCAGGTCACTTAACCTTTTTGTACTTATTGTGGTTTATAGTGTAAGATGTTGGTCCATTTCCCCACCAATATAATAATGATACCTGACATTCACATAATGCTCTAAAGTTTACAAAGCACTTCACAAATATAGGGTAACAGGCTTTTCACTGTGCAAAATCTTGCGCCAAACTAGTCTGACTTTGTTGCTGAAAGATACGTGATAAAAATAGAAATGCCGGCTACATGGGTGGAGAATTTGGCCCCCTTAATTTCCCTTGTCTTATGGTTCAAACCTAAGCTGAGCTATAAAGGGACCTGGGAACACTTAAGACAGTTTAGACCCTAAATAAGAGAGTTGTCTATAAGAGAAGCTTTGATCTTCTTTAAGAGGCTGAAAGAAGATCTTAACCTGGAGCTCCTGATGAGTACTTTTGTTAACTTGATGTTATAGCTATGACTAAAGAGCTGCTTTTGTTTTCAGTTTTTTCAGTCGTGTCTAACTCTTCATGACCACATTTGGGATTTTCTTGGCAAAGATGCTGGAGTGGTTTGCCATTTTCTTCTCTAGCTCATTTTACAGATGAGGAAACTGAGGTAAACAGGGTTAAGTGACTTGCCCAGGGTCATCCAGCTAGTTAGTATCTGATGAAACTTCCTGACTCCCAGCTTGACACTCTCTATCCACTGTGCCACCTAGCTGCCCACGAAGGGCTGTTAGCTTACCCTTATTAGGGAAAGTTTCTAGTCACTATACCCTAACAGAATGAAGTTGAGATGGATAGGCTGGCTCTGAAGAGATGAGCCAGCAGAGCAATAAGTCAAACCGAGACAACTTGACCATTTCAGTCAAAGCAGTATAAGGACATGACGAGATGATATTGGAGATGTAAGTTGACTTGTATTCCCTATGCATGGATCTTTCATGCATTATCCTTATGTTGCTCATCACACAGTCTATATATATATATACAGCAAAAGCAGAATTTGAACCTAGGTCTTCCTGGGTTCTTTCCATCAGCACAGGCTGGGCCATCTCCAGTTGTCCTGATCTATATCCGGCCACTGGACCCAGATGACTCTGTAAGAACAAGTGAGGCTGGTGACTTTGCACAGCCCTCCCTCCCTCAAATCCAATTCTATTGCAAGTCATGGCATCATCTTCCTGATGTCATGGACCTCTTCAAGAAGGAAGGACAAGTCACAACCACATCTACTGATGATATCTATATTTGTGGAAAAATACACCACAGGATTGGGGGGGAATCTTCTACTAAACAACTTACTCTCCTTTTCATTAAATATTTTGTTTTCAATGAATGTTTATTTGTGACTGACTTGAGAAAAAATATATTCAATATTATGGACTAGTAAGCAATCTTTTTTGAGCAAATGTGGACATACAGGGCATCTTGAATATGGGGTAGGTATTACAGGGGACTCATATATGAAAGGGGCTGCCCCAAGTTACATAATAACCCTGTGAGCTAGGTATGACAGGTACTGTTACAACAATTTTACAGATGAAAAAACTGAGTTCAGAAAGATTAAGTACCTTGCTTATGGTCATACAACTAGTAAATATCAGAGGCAGAATTTGAACTCAGGTCTTCCTGGTTCCAAATCTAGTGGTCTACAATAATGCCTCTTAAATGACTGAAATGTGTCATCCATAGCTGAATATAATGACCCACATGTAGTCTGACTGGGGGAGAAATGACTCTGGAGTCAGAGGATCTGAGTTCAAATCCTGCCTCTGTCACTTACTACCTATGTTATCTTAGGCAACTGATTTAACTTTTTGAGGCCTCAGCTTGCTCATCTGTAAGACTAGATGGCTTCTGAGGAACTTTGTAGTTCTATTATCTGATCACCTTTCTGGTCCTGGTCACTATGCTGTCTTAATGTAGCCTCAGTTTTATTAGCTTAATTGGTTGCTGATATAACTGGATAATATGCATTGTTGATTCATGTTGAGCTTCAGTCCATGAAAAAGCCACAATATTCTTCATTCACTGATGTCTAACCATGCTTAATTAGATTTTATTAGACTAGATTTGACCAATGTTCTAGCTTGCTATGATCTTTTTTTTTTTTGAGGGGGGTATCCTGTCATCAACATGCTCACCATTCCTTTGATCTTTGTGTCATCTGAAAATTTAGGAAGCATGGAATTTGTACCCTTATCTAGGTTATTGATAAATATATTAAAGAGCCCAGGATCACACAGAGATCCCTGAACACTCAGTACGAGTCTTCTTTCAAAGCTGACATTGAACTAGTGTTAATTATTACTTGTGTTCATCTATGTAACCAGTTATGAACTTAACCAATCATATTATGTTATTTATATGATTTAGCTCACACATCTCCATTTTGTCCATAAGATTCATATTAGACACTTTTTCAAGTGCTTTGCTAAAATATGATGGTTGGGATCCCCTAATCCAGGGGTGGGGAACCTTTGGCCTCAAGGTCACATGTGGCTCTCTAGGTCCTCAAGTATTGCTTTTTGACAGAATCCAAAATTTGTCCTGTGAAGTTTGGATTCCATCAAGGGGCTGCACTTGAGGACCTAGAAGGCTACATGTGACTTTGAGGCCACAGGTTCCCCACCGCTGCCCAAATCTATCAGTTTTATAAGCTTGTTTTTTTTTTTTAAAGGAAATGCAGTTGACAGAGTAGATCATAGATTTAGATCTGGAAAGAACCATGGAAGCCTTAAAGTCCAACCATCACATCTTACAGATGAGGAAGCTGAGGGCTAAAGTGGCTTGTTTGAAGTCACAAGGCAGAGCCAGGTCTTTGATCTAATTATGCTGGTTTCCTGTGAATACTGCTTCTTTTTCTATATATTTATCAACTATCTTTTAAGAACACATTCTAAAACAAAAAAGTTCTTATCCTGGAATCCTTGAACTTATTTTAAATATAGTTTGATAAATGTATTTCAGTAAAACTCTTCTCCTTTGTAATACTATGTATTTTGTTTCATGCAAACACTATTACAAACACTATTCTGAGAAGGGATCCATAGGCTTTACCAGACTGCCAAAGGGGTCCATGGCAAGCAAAAAGTTGAAAACCTGTGTTCTAGAATTTTGCTAGGGATTAAAGTCAAGCTCCTTGGCCTATAGTTTGTAGGCTCTCTCTCTCTCTCTCTCTCTTTTTTTTTTTTGCTTTTTGGAGGGGGGAGGGCAGGGCAATTGGTTTTAAATGACTTGCTCAAGGTCACACTGCTAGTTTTTGTGTTGTGTCTGAAGTTGGATTTGAACTCAGGTCCTCCTGACTCCAGGGCTAGTGCTCTATTCACTGTGCCACCTAGCTGCTCCAACTTTCTCTTAAAAAAAAATTGGGGCAATTGCCTTTCCCTATGATATCTTTTATTTTCCATAATCTTTCAGACATTACTGAAAATGACTCTGAAATCATGGCCATAAATTTATTCATACCAAAAAATAGAATTCATCTGGGCCTGTGACTTGAACTTATCAAAGACAGCTGGGAGATCTCTGACTCTCCATGTCACTTTGGGCAAGTCACATAAACACTCTGGGATTCTGTTTCCTCATCTGTAAAATGAGTTGGTTGGAATCGAAGACCTTGTCTCTTCCGGCTCTAAATCCAGGTCCTTTGATCTCCCTACTTGGGCAACAACTTTCTCATAGCCATTTATCTTCTTTATTTTTTCTACTGGCCATTCTTCTTCTTCTTTTCCTCCTAATTTAAATGTCATTTTCCTTGATAGATAAAATGGAAGCAAAATTAGAGTCAAACAACTCTGCTCTTTCTCCGTTGTCCATTATTATTATTCTAGCCCTACAACATGAGCCAACGTGTTTTCTTTGATTCTCTTTTTCACCAAGATTATTTTAAAAAATGAACAACTTTTTTGTCCTTAGCTTTTCTTACCATTCCCAATCCCTAGCACATTTGCAGGAACATAATATGTTTAATAGATGCTTTTTGATTCATTCTGATCATCCCTCCTGACACTATTCCCACTTAATATCATGCTTTCATTTGTTGTTTTTTTTAGTTACCTTCCCTTGCTTTCATCTTCCTTATGTCTTTCAAAAATTGAAGTTCTTTGAGGAGTTCCCTGAATATCTATATTGACATCTTTAGACAATTTCTATTTTCCTCATTCATTGAAATTGTTGCATCTTCAGAATTTCATTCTTGAGAGCTTTGCATTTCCCCTGGGCTGATCTGCCCGTGAATTTTATGCCATGACAGAATCATTTAGCACATGCTTTCTTTGAACCCTCTGGAAGTCTGTTCTACAATCTAGGTAGTTCATTATACTAAACCTATTTTTCTTTTTTTTTACCACAAATTCTCAGAGTTTTCATTTTCTTCCAAGGCTACCATTGTAATCTCACTATCCATAAGTTCTAATTGTGGAGAATCAGGAGGAGAATACATGTTCCCTTCAATGATTCTGTTACCTTTTGAAGGATGAAATTATGGCTATGTAAAGCCAAGAAACCATTAGCCATTCTGCATTATGCATAGAGAGACAGAGAGAGAGCTCAAGCAGACATCCAGATTATTGGTGTCCCTCATTACTACTACATCATGCCTCTCTGCCTGACTTGTGGTCTATTTCCCAGACTCCTCATCTAATTCCTCTTTCTAGTAGTCTGCCAAATGCTCCAATGACAATATTGCTTCTCTTTCTGCCTCCATCAATCTTTACCCAAATGGTTTCTACCATGATTTCTTCCTGTGGTTATTGTATTTTCTTGCATGAGATGTCTTCTTAATATGCAATGTTACTTAATTCTCATCCCCCTTACTTATCTTGTTCATTTTGAATAAGGTACAGGAGAGTTAAAAAAAATTTTTTTTTACCTTGGGACCATTAACTTGTTTTTAAAAACAAAATTTGACAACTGTATTTCAATATAATTCATTTCCATTGTAATCCTATGTACTTCGTTTTGTGTATTTAAATCCATTATTCTGAGAAGCAATCGATAGGCTTTACCAGTCTTCCAAAAGGCATCCATGACATAAGAAAAATTAGGCACTCCTGCCTTATAGAGCCATATTTCGATCCTGGGTCTGACTCTACCAAGTCTCTCTCTCTCTCCCTCTCTCTCATGTTGAAGTTATTTTATATTTATTTTTTTCGTTCAATTTTATTTTCAGTTCCAGATTCTGAATCTCCCCCTATCCCTTCCTACCTCATCGAGAAGGCAAGAAATACAAAAACCCATTACAAACATGATTCCGCTAAGTCTCGATGACAGTTATGACGGCAAATTTAGTTCCTTGCATTAGAATCTCTGGTTTCCCTTGCTTATTTGTTTGTACTTTGTTATTATTGGCTCCTTTTAAAGATACTTTTAACCCCTAATTATCTGGGTGTCTCCTAATACTCTTTCTCCTATATTGTAGTTACTCGCCACAGTTTTTTTTTAATAACCTTGGTGGCTACATAAAGGCAATTTCCTCCTTCCTTTTCAATCCAAAGAAAGCCTGTGGATTATACAATGTCTTCTAAAAGTGTTTGTGTAGGTTTAAACTTTAAGACCTCACAAACGGGGATACACTAGTATCTAATCTAACCTCTTTTTTGTTAGCCATTATAGGTACATCGTACTCCTGTCCAAAGGTTTACAGTAGGGGGATCTCATTAGGTATTGATTTAGCCCTTCCATCCTTAGATGACTCTAATTGCTAGGAAATCCTTCTTAGACTGAACTTCAATCTACTTTTTTGTGGCTTCTATGCTTTGTCATTAGTTCTACATTCTGGAGACAAGCATGACAACCCTTCGAATGTTGGTAAAAAGCCATCATGTGCCCTCCTAAGAGTTCTTAGCTCCAGGTAATACACTTCCACTTCTTCCAGGGAGACAGCATGGTGAAGGGGAAAGAATACGGATATGAAAACACGACATAAGAAGACAAGCTTAAGTCTTAACTCTACCACGTAGTAGCTATATGAGACTGGGCTGGTGACTAACTGAAGCTCAGGTTCATTATCCATAAAACAGGAATAATAATATGTGTACCATTTACCTCATATGGTTGTTGGTTTTTTTTTTTCCAATTCAACACTTTATTAAGCAATAATATATGCATGGAATTTTGCTAGGATACAAAGAGAAAGAAGACAAGATATGCCCAGGAATCTTATTTATCAGCAGGTAAACTGTAAGATATACAAAAATAAGGCAGCCTGGTCAAGTGGGTAAATCTTTATATTTGTCATCAGAAGGCCAGGGTTCAAATCTGAGCTCTGCTCCTGCCTAGCTTGTGACCTTGGCAAAGTCCTTTATCCTCTTTGGGGCCAACACCATTTCCTCATGTACAAAATAAGAATGTTTACACTGTCTATCTCACAGGGCTGTTGTATGGAACATAAAAAAAAAGAATTTTGTCAACCACCAAGTGCTATGTAAATCTTACGGGGTTATTATTGTACCAAAATTCCTTGGTAAATGATAAAGGGCTGGGTCACCTGGCACATTTGTGAAAATTTATTGTCATTTTTGAACAATTTTTCATATGTTCCTCATACTTGTGAGTCTACTCACTCTCTTAGTCATTTGCTTTTAGATGTATTCCAGCTTTTCAACATCCTTTCAAAACCGTGATGCCCCAAACTGAGCACCAAATTTGCTCTGGATGTATTTCTCTTTGTTGTTCAGTTGTTTTTGTCATGACTGACTCTTCATGACCCCATCCGGGGTTTTCTTGGCAAAGATATTGGAGTAATTTGCTGTTTCCTTCTCTAGCTCATTTTACAGATGAGGAAACTGAAGCAACTATAGTTGAGTGACTTGCCCAGGGTCACATAGCTAGTAAGTAGCTGACCTCAGATTCAAACTCAGGTGTTCCTGACGATAGACTTTTTTAATTGCACCATCTAGCTGCCCCATATTACACAGTCTAAACTAACAGTGACTTTGTTTTTCCTTCCAAGTCATGTTGTTGTATAACACTATACTTATAAGATCTCAATGCCTTTCCCCACCTCCCTTTTCCCCAATAAACACCATTCCTGAGATGTCTCTTGGACATTTCCTCCTGAATATCCTCTTGGTATCTCCAACTGTATTCCTGTAACGTTAATGGAACAGAAAGATCTTTCTTGCCCATTAATAGGCCTATGTTACCTGCTTTGAGCTCAGGCCCAACTGATTGCTGTGATGGTGCCTGAGTCACATGGAGCCCATGGGGGGAGGAGCTTCCCAAACAGGTGGAGCAGGTGGGGTGGGGCAGGAAGAGGAGAATGAGGCAGAGCTGAGGCAGAGCAGCTAGCATGAGTGTGAGAGGGAGGAATTTTGCCTAGGGGAGCTTGTTTGTGGGGAGGCTTAATGGAGCCAAGGCTTGGGTTGGTGACATGTATAAACTTCTTTGTTACCATGGTGGAATTGGCTTTCTGGTATCTGAATAAATATCTTGGTTTTGCCTTTGAGGAAGAGAGTTATTTATATTTTGTGAATTTACCCTGGAAATACACATGCATGTTCATAGTGGTTGCTATGGGTATTGCATTGGCGATAAAGTTCCCAAAGTCCTACTCCAATATGTTATGGTAGAGAGATATAGCTCCAAAGACTATACCAGCAGAAAGTAAATTTGGACAGTTTCTATCAGGTAAGAAAGGTGTTGAGCATGGCTCTAGGATGGACCAACTCTGCATTCCCAGGACCAGCCTAGCTTAAAATGGAGAGTCTCATGACCAGTAGGCATTACCAGCAATCACTTTATGATTATATATATATATATATATGTATGTATGTATTATAAATCTACATTACCCATGATAAATTCTTGTTCCATGGCAATCCATGAAACCAAAATCCAAAATATACCTTTTCACTAAGGTGAGGAGGGTGGCACCATGGCAGAAATGGGGGCTTAGTTTGCTAAGAAATACATCATTTTTAGACCTTCTATAAACTTGAACTCAGCTGTTATTATTCTAAGTCTGATGTCCTTGTACAATAATCAGTGAGTGTTCATACTACTAGAAGGACTGAATCATATTAATCTTAACATTCTTGCAATAAAGGAAAACAGAAGAAAGAAGGAAATTGCTGCTACATTGAAGGATGGCTCCCAAATAGTCCCTGGAGAGGCAAGGAAAAGAATGGGCAGGCTGGTTTTATTGTTTGCCCAAAGGCAACAAGAAGTTTTATGTGATGGTATATTAGTCTGTCTCTTATTTCAATGCTCATGATGAGTGCTTGCAAAAACATCCACTGTGAAAATAACTGTAGCTTACTCACCAACATTGGTTATAGATGATGAAAAAGGAGAGAATTTCTATAAAGAACTCAAGAAGACTGTCATACTATTTGTGTGACCTTCTGGCCCAAAGAGAGCAAGCCCCTAGAAATCCATCCTAGAACAAACCAACATGATTAGCATGCTGGTTTAGAGGGCTCTGCTTAGGCACAAATGAATGACAGTATTTATTAAGCACTTACCAAATGCTAAGTGGTTCTAAGTAAAACAGTCTCTTCCCTTAAGGAGTTTATATTCTAATTGGGGCAGGTAACACATATATGGGAAAAACGACTGGAATAGGAGTGGAGGAGGGTATTCAGTTTTTGAAATTACTGTGATGGTGAGTAGAATAATAATAAAAATTAACATTTATATAGCACTTACTATGTACAGTCTGTGGTAAGCACCTTATCATTTCATTTATTTCATTATTTGAAATGAAAATCATTTTATTTTCTCACAACAACTGTGGGAGATAGGTATTATTTTATTCTCATTTCACAGATGAGGAAACAGAACCAAATAGAGGTCAAGTTCAGGGTCACAAGGTAGTAAGTGTCTGGGCTGCATTTGAACTCAAGTTTTCCTGACTTCAGGCTCAACACTTAATCTAGTGCACCACCTCATTGTCTCAGGCCCAAAGATTAGCCCATCTTTTCCTATAGTAATGGCAATATTGATTTGACTATGGTTGTAAAACTGGAAAGTGTAGGACAGAAAATATGTATGCATCCTCACAACAGCTGTAGAGAAAACAATGTTCAGTGAGTAAAGCAAAGCATCGTTGTCTGAAATAGTGGGTCATGTAAGTAGAACAACAGGGCCCTAGAATAGGAGTTTCAGAACTGAAAGGCTTTTCTCATTGTACGGAAACTTGTCCCAAAGGCAAAAGAACTGAAGAGAAGATGGTGGGTGAACACTCTCTCTCCCTATTTTTTTTCTTGTCCTTCATATTTTATTTTATTTGTATGTTTTGCATGCGTGGGTTGCATTGGGAAAACAGAGTGTTAAAAAGATGGTTTAAAGATTAGCACAAAAGGAGATTTCCTTGTGCTCCCCCAGAGAATCTTCTAGCTAATCACTTTTTATGTCTACTACATGTACTTTCCCAAGTTTAGAAACCCTGAGGTGGATTTGACGCTCCTCTAGCAATGTGAAGCTTTGGTATGATTTGTCATTTATCACAAACTCATGTGCCAGAATCCTCAGCTGCCTTCTGTCCTGGGACCATGCTGGGGAAATAGTCAGTGATGCAATAAGGAATGGAGTTACCAAAATGTGGATTGAGTTTTGGGAAATATGTAAAAGAGCCAGGGAAAGAAATGAATAGAGGTTCAGCTGTGTAGCAAGGCATTTTCAAATCTCATGGCAAATTTTAGGACTCCGTTGCCCCATCTGAAAAACACAAGAACAGTAACATTTTCCTGGTGAGTTTAGTTTGTGAATGGGGTATGTATGTGTGTGTTGTCAGGAGTACATGTGAGTGTGATTTAATTTGCAAAACTCCACCCTCATAAGCTATCATGTATTCTTTAAAGCCATAGGACTGTGAGCTATAGGATGAAAGTACAATGAGTTTTGGGGTGGCTAGGTGGCACAGTGAATAGAGCACCAGTCCTGGAGTCAGGAGGACCTGAGTTCAAATTCTCAGTCACTTATCACTTACTAACTGTGTGACCTTGGGCAAGTCATTTAACCCCAATTGCCCTGCCTTCCCCCCTTCAAAAAGTTAAAAAAGAAAGTACAATGAGCCAGAGAGGCTGAGTGCTACCCCTAATTGTAAGGAAAGTATTTTATTGACTCGAAAACATTATATGTGTGAATTATTGTCATCATCATAATTTGTAGCAGCAATCACTGGGCCCAGGGGGAGTGGAGTTTCTCTCGTATTGAGGGGCCCTAGCTCTGGGTTCACTAAGCCCACCCTGGCTGACTCTTAAGAGAGGAGGTGGGTTCTTTCCTGCTGCTTCATGCTTATTATGTCCCTACTCTAGGGAAAACCACTTAAAGATTAGATTCATCTCATGTCTAGGGTCTCTCCCAAAGAAACTATCAAGGTCCCTTATACAGAACTGTTCAATTTACAATGTGTGTAGCTATTATTTTCCTTCACGCTAGAGAAATGTTTGACACACAAAACGCTCAGAAGTATACATTGAAAAAGACTGAAACATGAAATAATAAGGCAGAATTTCTATTATACTTTCCCAGGAGGTTGGTACTTAAAAACACAAAAACACAAAATAAATTTCTTGTGGGACTGCTGACCAGCATTCACTTTCACCACAACTCTGTACTCTCTGAGAAACGACCTCAAAGTTCATGGCTTTTGGCCATCACCATGTCAGGTATCATTTTTTTTTTCTGAGAAGGGTGTGGTAGCAGAAACCTTCTGCTGCTGGTCAGTAGTGACTGAGGTACACAGGAACTCCCTGACTCTAAGGTAGCCATTCTCAAAAGCGTTTGCTCTCTCCCTCCCCCTCTCCTTCTCTCTCTCCCTCTTCCTCTCCCTCTCTCTTTCCCTCTCCCTCTCCTTCTCTTCCTCTTTCCCTCTCTCTCCCTCAACAATTAGTCAATCAGTATTATTATTCAGTCATTTCAATCCAACTCTTTGTGACCCCATCTGGGGTTTTCTTGGCAAAGATACTACAGTACTTTGCCATTTCCTTCTTCAGCTCCTTTCACAGTTAAGGAAACCGAGGCATACAGGGTTAAGTGACTTGCCCAGGGTCACCCAACTAGTAAGTGTCTGAGGTCAGATTTGAACTTAAGAAGATGAGTCTTCCTTCCTCTAGGTCTGGCACTCTACCCACTGTGCCACCTAACTTCGCTAAGCTTTTATTACACCCCTACTATGTACCAGGCTCTGAATTAAGTGCTAGGGATGTGAAATGAAGCAAGGGACAGTTCCTGCTCTCATGAAGCTCACAGTTCAATGGGAAAGAAAGCATGCAAACACCTACGTGCAAAGGTACGCAACTAGCGCCCATCACCGTGACCTTCTCGCTTCTTAACGCCTAGCCTCTAATGTGACCGTTCTCTCCTATGTTACTCATGATCTCCTACCAGTGAATACTCATCACCTTTTCTCGTGCTTTCCCTTCTTGACCTCTCTTGACCTTGAAATCCCCTCCTCCACCCTCCTATTGACTATCTTTCCTCGGCTTCTGTGACATGATTCATTCTTGGTTCCTTTTCTCTCTCCCTATGCCTTAATGAAGGATGATGTGCTCTGGGATTCCTTTTATAACTCCTCCACGGTTCCTTCCCCTACTTGGTTATTTTATTAGACTTATGGGTTTGATTATAACTTAAAATTCCTTCATTTCATACAGTGAGAGGCAATTTGTAATTGTTCTGATGTTTTTGTGGTTTAGTGTTTTTCAGGTGTTCATAACTGTGACCCCTTTTGGGGTTTCCTTGGCAGAGTGGTTTGTCGTTTCCCTCTCCAGTTTGTTTTACAGATGGGGAAACTGAGGCAAACAAGGTAAAGTGACTTTCCCAGGGTTACACAGCTAGTGTCTGAGGTCAGATTTGAACTCAGATCTTCCTGACTCCAGGGATAGTGATCTGTCTACTGCACCAACTTCAAATGTGGATTTCCTATTGGCATTTGGGAAAAACACTGACTTTAGATTCAGAGGACCCAAGTTTAAATCCTGCCTGAGATGCTTACTACCTGTATAATGTTGGGCAAGTCATTTAACTTCCCTGGGACTCAGTTTCCTCCTCTATAAAATGAAGGGGTTGGACTATATGGATTCAGAGTGTACTTTCACATTTATGTCTGTCATCACAGAATCTCAAACTCACCATATCCAAAGTGAGAATTATTGTTCCTTCTAAGTTATACAGTGAAAACACATCAATAGATTTGAAGTCAGAAGACCTGGGTTCAAATCCTGCCTTTGGTGCTTAGAGACTTTGGGCAAGTCATTTAACCTCTCTGGGTCCATTTCCTCATCTGTAAAATGAAGGATTTGTACTAGATGGCCTCTGAAATCCCTTTTAATTCTAACCCTGTGAGCTATGATCCCAAGTCCTCATCTTTTTCAGATTTCCCTATTTTTTTGGAGGTCACTACTGCCCTCCAAGGGGGTAGCTAAGTGTTCAGTAGATAGAGTATAAGGCCTAGATTCAAGAAGACCTGAGTTCAAATATCCAGCCTCAGACACTTACTAGCTGTGTGACCCTGGGTAAGTCACTTTACCCTGTTTGCCTCATTATCCTTATCTGTAAAATGAGTTGGAGAAGGAAATGGCAAATCACTCAAGTATCTCTGCCAAAAAAACCCCAAATGGGGTCACGAAGTGTCTGACAGGACTTGAAAAAACAGCTGAATAACAGCTACCCTCCCAATTCCCCAGGCACATACCTTTGAGGCATCCTTGATTCTTTAGCCTCTCCTATCCTCTGTATGTAATCAAGGACCAAATCCTACTGAGTGACCCACCAGCATGTCTCTTGCTTCCATTCCATCATACAACTGCAAACCTTCTTTCTTGGACTGTGGTAACAGGCTCCTAATTTTCTTCTTAAGGTACAGGTCTGACCTTGTCACATAGCTGCTCAAAAATCTTAGCTGGCTTCATAACTTTAGAGTGAAACAGAAACTCTTTGACCTCACATTCAGTGTCCTCCAGGCCCTGACTCCCACCTACTCTTCTAGCCTTATTTTGCATTACAAATTGTACATCAGGTAGACTTTGTTCCAACCAAACTGAACTTTCCTGAATGTGACTTTCCATCCCCTGTTCTCTTGCTATGATACAAGCCGTCTATCCCTCAAATCTAGAATGGACTCCTGAATGTCACAATTCCCATCTGCCTTCAAGGTCCAGCTGAAGCATCACCTAGGAAGCTATTCTTGATGCTCCTTGTTAGTATAGCAATTTAATCCTCCTCAAATTACCTCGACTTACCCTTAAATGAATTGCATGAGTCTATGATGTTCTTCCTTCCTACCCCTCAGTAGAATGTAAGCATCTTGAGGGCAGATCTTATTTCCATCTTTATATCCTCCGTGCCCAGTATAGTGCATTGCACATAGCAGATGTGTAGGAAATATTTGTTTAATTTGAATGTAAGAAAGAACTGACAGACAGTGGCAGCTATTGGAAAATGGATTGAATCACCTTGAGAGGTAATAGCTTACCAGTTAGTGGAGGTGTTCAAGCAGGGGCTAAGCTAGCCCTTGGGGAAATTATAGAAAGGATTCACACATTGTCAGGGAATGAATGTCCTAGGTAACCTCTAAAAACTATTATTATTAATTAGAACTATTAATAATATAATATATAGCATCTAATACATATTAATATCATATATTACATATAATAGATAACATTTTAAGGCTTACAAAACACTTTTCACACAGCAGTTTTGAGGAATAGCTAGTGTGGTGATCATTTATCCCCATTTTACAGATGAGAAAATTGATACTTAGAGGTGTTAAGGAACTTGACCAAAATTCCACAGCTAATAAGATTTGAAGCTGAGATTGAAATACAGAGACTCTCTGAATCTATGGTATGGAGGAGAGCAGTAGACTGATTGTCACACATTAATATGATAAACTTGGATTCTTTCAGCATGTTGCCTGACAGGCAGTAAGCACTTAATAAATGCTTATTAACTGACCGACTGATGGAGAGGCTGAAGTGTTGTGTAAATGATCATCTTGCTATTATTTAAAATCTATAGGGATTTTTTTTTGATGGAGGGAGGTGATAGTTATCAGTAGAGAGAACTCCCCACATGGAAATTTCCTTCACTAATGCAGGTCAGAAACTCATTTGGAATTTATCTGAAATTCACCTGAAACTTGAGGAGTTAGTAGAAGTAATGAGAGGTTGAATGACTTGTCCCTGAGGCAGCTAATGGTACAGTAGTTGGAGGACTGGGCCTTGGAGTCAGGAAAACTTCTGCTCAAATCCAGTCTCAGACACTTAAAAGCTGTGTGACCCTGGGCAAGTCACTTAACCTCTATTTACCTCAGTTTCTTCAACTGTAAAATAGGGATAATAATAGCACCTACTTCCCAGGGTTGTTATGAGAACTGAATGAGATAATATTTGTCAAAAGCACTTGGTACAATTACTAGCTGTAGCAGCAAGCACCCTAGCATGCCCAGGTTGACTGCTAGCACAGGTTCTTAGATCTGTTTTTCTAAAGGAAAGCAACTCAAAATGGGTTAAGAATCTTACTTTAATCAAGCATGTATCATTTACCTAGTTCTGGGGGAAAAGTCAGCACCCTGAATTTCAGAAAATACAAACAGAAGTTTGTTATAGGAATGTAAGTTTTTAAGATTTTCCCTGACCCTAGGTTCGGTGCACCTGGAGCCTGTGGTGGGAAGCTCGTTTTTCAGGAATGCCCACACCTTGGTGCTTTGTGATTGGGCAGTGGGTCAAGAGGGTTGTTACATTCTCTGACCCAGGAGAAGGCTATATAATCCCTGATGTGAGACTTTGTTTCGGGGCTCACTTAGAGAAGTGTTGTGTGATTTGACCAGATGAGACTCTGCCAGCCGTTGAGAGCCCCATGGCTTTGAAAAAAAAACAGATGTTGATGCTTCCCTCTCTGGTAACTGTGATTTGGTATGTTTGTAATGGTTGGACAGTTGGAGGCCTGTCTGCTTGAAATGTTTCTGTCTGTATACTCTTAAGTTTGGGGGGCTGACCTCTTCCCCCTCAGCTAGGTAAATGATATGTTTGATTGATTGAAGCAAGATTGTTAAGCCATTTTGAGTTGCTTTCCTTTAGAAAAGCAGATCTAAGAACCTGTGTTGGCAGCCACCTTGGGGATGCTGGGGTGTTTGCTGCTACAAAGTTACAAGCAGACAAAACAAAAATACAGACAGAGAAACATACCAGCAGACGAGGCTTCTAGCTGTCTGACCATTACATCCATACCTAGTTCATTACCAGAGAGGGAAGCACCATCATCTGGGTTTTCAAAGCCAGGGGGCTCAATGGCTACCCAGAGTCTCATCTGGCCAAATCACATAACTCTTCCCAAAGCGAGCCCCAAAGGAAAACCTCACACCAGGGTATATCCAGGGTCAGAGAATGTCACAACCCTCTTGACCCACTGCCCAATCACAAAGTAACAAGGTGTGGGCATTCCTGAAAAACAAGCCTCCCACCATAGACTCCATGTGACCAACATTCAGCCTATTAGGGGGCAGAGTATATTTTCAAATCAGGGAAGGTTCTCAGATTCACTTAAGTCTATCAAGGAACAGGGAAGATCTTCAGATTCCCATTCCCATTACCCTAGCACAGAGTAAATGCTGCATAAATGTTTGCCCAGGGTCACAACGCTAGTAATATCTGAGGTCAGGTTTGAACTCAGGTCTTCCTGACTCCAGGCCCAGTGCTCTGTCCATTGCACCACCTAGCTATGTGACCCTGGGCAAGTCACTTGACCCTGGTTTCCTCCTATGTAAAATGAGCTGGAGAAGGAAATAGCAAACCACTCCAGTAGCTTTGCCAAGAAAACCATACATAAGGTCACAAAGAGTTGAACAGGACTGAAACCGCTGAACAACAACATATAAATGTTTATTCCCTTCTCCCTTCTCTTCCCTTCCAACCATCATCACACAACTAGTATATGTCAGAAACTTGAAGTGTTCCTGACTCTATGACCAATTCTTGGGTCTCCAACTAATTCTGTTTCTGCTGTAATTCTAGCTCCCTCTGAGGGAAGAGAGTCATTTGCTGATTCACTCAAAGTGAATCATAATTCTGAGTGGTCAGAAAAGAACACTGATTTAATTAGCTTTATTCCCAGTACATTTTCAGCAGGGAAGACATGGGAATAAAAATATTAGTTTGGGCTTGTCAGTTTTTTTGTTTTTTGTTGATAAAGCTGGCAAAATTTCTTATATGCAGAATATCACTAACTTTTAGTTTATCAAGGAAAAAAAATTCATCTGCATGAGTACTCTGTTCACTGATAGAGATTGCCACACTTCTTTAACTAACTTTGAGAGTTGCTACACCTGAAAAATTCAGCCTACCTTAGTGTTCTCTGAATCCAGCTAGGTTGGTCTTCAGAGCACAGACACAGTGTTGTCAGACATGTTTTCTAAAAGTGTTCTACTTTATACTGCTGCTGTTTAGTTGTGTTCGGCTATTTGAGACCCCTTTTGGGGTTTTCTTGGTAAAGATACTGGAGTGGTTTTCCATTTCCTTCTCCAGTTACTTTTACAGGTGAGGAAACTGAGGCAAATAGAGTTAAGTGATTTGTCCAGGGTCACCCAGCTAGTAAGTGTCTGAGGTCAGATTTGAACCCAGGAAGATGAGTCTTCCTGATTCTAAGCCCAGTACTTTATTCACTAGTTGAAACTTTTAGTTTTTAAGAAGCTCTAGCTTATAAGTTCCAGAGCTTATGCTCTAATTATATGGTGGGGAATTTGTAGTCAGATGACCTGGGTTTGAATCCTGTTTCTGTTGCTTACTACCTGTATGACCACAGGCATGTTATTTACCTTACCTGGGTTTCACCTTCCTCATTTGTAAAATGTGAGGGCTGGGCTAGATGATTTCTGAAGTTCCTTCCAGCTCTAGAGCTTTGAACCTTTAAAATTACAAGGTCACCTCCCCTACAATGAGGTGCTAGAGTAGGTCAAGGTGGAGAACTACCTTGAAATATTGGAGTGGGGTCACCAGTTCCCTATAAGGCATTCTTAATCAATAATATCATACATTTTAATAGATAAGACAAGGCCATTACTGTTTTCAGTTTGCTTTTGTAGCATAGTCCAGTAAAAACTGATTTATTCAGCACCATATTCAATCAATCATGCATCTGGGACAATCTCCAGGTATCCTGATCTATATCTGGCCACTGGACCCAGATGGCTCTGGAGGAGGAAGTTAGGCTGGTGACTTTGCACAGCCCTGCCTCACTTAAATCCAAATTCACTTACGTGCCATGGTCGTGTTTGGGAGTGAAGGATAAACAGCAACAGTGGTTTATCCAGTACCACATTCAATCAGTCAACACGCAAATATCAATGAAGTGTCTTCATGGTGTTAGGTGTTGTGCTGGGTGTTGGAGTGCAAAGATTAGAATGAGGCAGTCTGATCTCAAGGGGCTTGTATATTATTAGGGGAAGTAACATGTATAAAATGATATAACATAATACAACACAACTCAACACAATATATAACATAATGTAATGTAATGTAATATAATATAGTATAGTATAATATAATATGTATAATAGTATAGTATAATATAATAATAATAATAGTATAGTATAATATAATATGACATGCTTTGCACATAGTAAGTATAAATATGTGCCTTGCACAAACACACAAAACACACAAAGGAAATACATGATATTTTTTGGTGAGCAGAGGTGCAAGTTGCTGAAGGTAACAGGAAAGGCTTGAGTTGAGGTGCTTGAGCTGAGTCTTGAAGGAAGCTAGAGATTTTAGGAGGTTGGGATGAGGCAGTGCATTCCTGGTATGGGGACCCTACCAACATACAAAGGCACGGAGATGGGAGATGGAATATCATGTGTAAGGAGGATTGTAGAATGTGTAAAGGGAAGTGATGTAACAAACCTAGAAAGGCAGGCTTAAGTCAGCTTATGAAGGGCTTTCAACGCTAAATAGAGGAGTTTGCAAACAAACTTCTGCTCTGCTCCTGGCATTTCTTCTGGAGCTGTTGGGCAGCAAACACCGTATTGACTCAGCCCTTTCTGGAGCCACGCTGGCTCTCAGGTAGCTGACCATCTTCCAGGGGAAGGATCCGCCAGGTGAAGTAGGATTCTGGCAAGAATCTTACCCGCAATGACCAAGAGAGAGACCCCACTGTGATTGTCACAGGACAATCTATTTCCTTTACTTTTGTAGAGATGGGTAATGGAGGCGTCTTTGAACTTTTGAAGGATAAACTCTTCTTACCATATCTGTATCAGTCAGCTTTTGTATAAGCAATGGATAGTCCCCCACTTCCTAACCTTCCCCCACCCCCCAACTTGTAAATCTCAGCTGGAATAGAATTTTTCTCCTAAAGGCAACAGGGAACCATGGAAGGTTTTTTGTTTTTAGCAGTAATATAACATGGTGGCCAGAGTGATGCTTTTAGAAAATTGCTGTCTGGAGGATAAGTCAGAGAGGAGATGAACTGGAGGTTCAGAACCCAAATGAAGACTATTACAAAAATCTAGGCTAGAGGCAAAGAAGAACTAAGCCAGAATGGTGGCTGTGAAAATGAAGATAAGTAGACCAATATGAAAGATGTCATGGAGGTAGAATTGTCAGAACTTGGCAACTGATTAAATATGGTGGGGTGAATGAAGCATTTGAGAAGAGCTCCGAAGTGGAGAACCTGGGAGATTAGAAGAATGGTGGTGCCTTCCAGGGAAACAGGGAAGTTTGTAAGAGGCGTGAACTTTTGGGAAAAGATAATGATATGTTTTGCATATGTTGAGTTTGAAATGCCTACAAAATACCTGCTTGGAAATATCTAATATTCAATTGATGATACAGAGAATGTAACTCGAGAGAAGGACTAGGCCTAGGCAAGGGGCTGGGTATACCATATGTAAATGAAACTAAATCCACAAAGAGGCAGACAGACACACAAACACAGAGACACACAGATACAAAGGCACACATAGACACATAAACAGACTTATAGACACAGATATGTATACTCAGAGACAGAGCTAGAAAGAGAAAAATGAAGACTCAGAGAGTCAGAGACAAACATGCAGAGTCAGAATCACAAGGGTGAGGCTCAGGCCTCGGAGTACACTCATGATTTCAGGTAGATGATCCAGGAAAAGAGTCTGAGAAAGAGAGTACAAACAGGTAGAAGGAGAACAAAAGGAAAGAGGAACCCAGAGAAAAGACAGTATCTTCAAGGAACTTACATTCTCCCAGACTAGTCCTTCTCAACTTGGGGTCTGTGAACTTGTTTTTTTTTTATATTTTGATAACTGGATTTTGATATAATTGGTTTCCTTTTGTAAATTTCATTTTATGTCTTTAAAAACATTATTCTGAGGTCCATCGACTTTACCAGATGGCCGAAGGGGTTCACGACACAAATAAGGCTAGGAAACTCTGACTTAAAGGATGGAATAGGTAAAGAGAAAATAGAGTAAAAATATAATATGTAAGATAATATGAGATAGGAGTAAATATGAGACAAAAATCTGTTTGGGTGAGTTGCCCCTCATTGGAGGCTGGGCTTTGAGTGGAGTCTCTGTATAAGCCTTTGTTGGGCTTACATCAGTAATAGGGATTCTTTTTCAGAAATAAGCTGGACTCAGAAGCTGCTAAAATTCCTTCCAACTCAAAAATTTCCGCATTCTGTGGTTCTAAGATAATTTGAAGAGGAAGAAGACACCAACAACTAGGGATCAAGAGAGGCTTCTGGGCCTCTTATTATATGATGATAATTGATGTTCCTAATGATGAAACTGAAATCTTGCCCACTGAATCATTAAAGGAAGATGAAAGTACATTCAGTATAATACCTATACTTTACTATAATCTGATTCTTTAAAAAAAAGGTAATTCACATGCATGGTAGAGGGTGGTGAGTTGGAAAGCAATCTGAGGCTTAGATGTTTGGAGATCTGCAGTCTACTTTCTGCCCTGTTTTTAAATAGCTGTGTGACAGTGGATAATTTCTTCTACTTCCCTGAGTTCTGTTTTCCCCATTTGTAAAATGAGAATAATTTCTAAGAATCAATCTGCCTCTAAAACCTTCTGATTCACTTTCTAGCCCAAGCTTACTGGGTGGCATGGTTTGTTCCTTTAGCTCATTTCCCATCTCAGCAATGAACCTGTAATGGGCCCTTGTGAGGCTTTCCCAGAAGTGCTCTGTGGAGCCACAGCACCCCTGATAGTCCTTCCTCTGAAATGCGCGTGGGCTGCGATGTCGCCTCAGTGCCATTGTTGGACAACAAACAATATGTGTCCCCAAGGCAAGTAAAAGTTCCCACACTTTGTGCTTCAAAGATGCTTGGCTGGTGAGCCCTAGTTTCCCCATTAGTCCTGGGTTTCTTGTTTCTTTTTCCTCTCTCTTTGTTATGTCATCTATTCATGACTGGGGCAAGATGCCATGCTATTCTTTCTCATTTCTGGATCAGTCTGTTATTAACCATTCTCCTTGGGTGCCCTATTCATGGAAACATAACCACCCTTCGTTAAAGTAGGTGAATTACGTGAAAAAGCACAAGGCATATTTTTCCTGCTTGGTTTGGGCTTTTCCTGTGATTCAGCAATCTTCAGAGGGGAGCTCTTCATCTCATTGCTCCATCAGAGTTCATGTCTGTGATTCCGAAGGTCCTGGAGATGTTCTCTAAGACTGCTTGCCATGGAGGAGATTTACACGCAGTAATTTTCCTAGGGAAAAATGACCTCATAGTGAGCAGAAGACATTTGTTCTTCTTGAGTCATCTCAGTCTTCATGATCCTGTTTGGAGTTTTCTTGACAAAGATATTGGAATGGTTTTGCCATTTCCTTATTGAGCTCATTTTACAGAGGAGGAAACTCAGGCAAAGATAGTTAAATGACATGCCCAGGGTCACACAACTAGAAAGTGTCTGAGAACAGATTTGAACTCAGGTCTTTCTGACTCCAGTCCTGGCACTCTATCTACTGTACTACCTCAGTGCCCAAGTTAGTAGTGGAAGCAGAATTTGAACCCAGTTCCTTTGACCCTGGTCATTTTTCCATTGTGCTATGCTGCAGAGCAGCAGTCAATTTTAAAAGGATCTTATTAGAGTAATACAGCACTAAAACATCAGAGAGCTTGTCTACTCCAATTTCTTCATTTTATAGTTGAGAAAACTTAGACCCAGAGAATTAAAGTGATTTGTTCAAGGTGATATAGGAAGCTGGTATTGGGACCAAGTTGAATGGCTCCAAGTTCAGAGCCCTTTCCTCAAAGTTATATGAGCACAGGGCATCTTTTCCTTCAGGGAGCTCTGATTTAGGGAGGGAAAGATAGGCACACTTCTTTTATGTTGAATTAGGACTCCAAATTTCCCACCATTCATCTTCCTTTGGCTTTGAGCCCTGGAAGAGATCAGCAGCTATAAAAGAACTTGATCTCTCTGAGTGTGTGTGTGTGTGTGTGTGTATGTGTGTGTGTGTGTGTGTGTGTGTGTGTGTGTGTGTGTGTTATAGATGGGGAGAAACTGGAATCCATGAAGGAAGAAACAAAAAAAGCGTTTGGTAAGTGGTTATTATGAGCCAGGCACTGTAAGCACTGTGATACCAAGGCAAAAAGAAGACAGTCCCTGTCCTCAAGGAGCTAACATTTTACTGGGAGATTTAAAAAGAAAGTATTCGCAGGAGTGTGAGGAAACAGGAAGAGGCAGTCATACTTTGGTGGTGGTGATGATGCTGGTGTGAGTGTGTGTGTGTGTGTGTGTGTGTGTGTGTGTGTGTGTGTGCATGTGTGTGTGTGTAAATGGCAATTTTTATTAGTTCCTTCAAAACCCAATTCCAGCATTCCTGGGATGTCTCTGAGCTAACAGGTGACAGGGTGGGGCTTGTTTGGGAGTATTTTTTATTTCCTATACTGGTTCAGTTCAGAATGTTCTTCACAACATTCCTTGAGGTAAATACAGAGAAATTCTTAGATAGTTTAGAAACAAATCAAAAAGCACTGATCCCTCCCTCTCCCCCTGCCCCACCCCCCAACTCCTCCAACCCTTTTACAATCTCCTGGTCTTTAGGTGAGTCACTTTATACAAAGAAGTGAGTTATCCTTCCTTTCCCCTAAGCCACCGACTGACCTATAAGCAACAAATGTAGGGAAGTTTACACATGCTAGGAGGAGGAGAAGAAAATGGAAATTATACTCTGAAGAACTCATTTCTACCAAGGAGTAAACAAAGAAAGTTTTTCTTTGCTCCCCTCGATCTCCCTGCTCCTGATCCAATGATAACTGACAGGAGGCCCAGAAGAACAGGCAAGGGAGAGGGCACAGTGTCCATCCAGGCACCTTTGAGGACCCTAGAGACCAGATAATGGGATACCGGTCAAGAATTTCAGTAAGAAGCAAATGAAGTGAGTGATTCCAGAGGGTCCACTATGCTTCCAGATAGGAAACAGAGTAGACATACATCATGGCAGACAGTTCTGAGTCTTAGGTATTCTTTAGGTCCAGTGGGCCAACATAGATTTAGAACTATTCTTGTATATTGACAAATGTAAATGGATGAATGAATGAATGAATGTCCAGGGAAATTGAGTCTTTTGTTTTGACCTCTTTATGAATATAGGTTGCTCTTAGAGCTTTTCAGTTCCTTAATTAGCAGAATGTGCTACTTATTAATGACAATTCATTTGATTATCGCACTACCTAATGTTCCAGGGTTACAAGTTTTTTAGTAATATCTTTCTCCCACCTCTACAGTCAATGACTTGTCATTAGAAGGAGAAATCAGTTCTATTTGTGTTTGTACTTGCTCTTCAAACTAAAGTATATTTACTTCCTAAGATAGAATTTTGTTGTGGCATGTAGGTACCTCCACTCTAGGGCTTTGCATTGTCATAGAAAAGGAAAAAAAAGAATAGGAGGGGGGGAGGAGGAGGAGGAAGAGTAGAATGAAGAAGAAGTAGAAGAAGAAAGAGGAGGAAGAGGAAGAAGAAGAAAGAGGAGGAGAATTTATATAGCACTTTAAGGTTTCCAAAGTGCTTTGTAGATAGTCTCTCATTTGATTGGCACAACAACCCTATAATTTGGGTGCTATTATTATGCCTATTTTACAGATGAGGAAACTGAGGATGAGGAAAATTACATGACTTTCCCAGGGTCCCAAAGGTAGTAAATGTCTAAAGAGAAATTCAAACTTAATTCTTTTTGATTCCAAATTCAGTGCTTTATTCTCTATACCATCTATATGCCTCACATAATACTTTGTACCTTTCTTCTGCTCTTATGAATTATGAGGGGATACCTGAGCTGAAACTTGAAGGAGAGAAGGGCATACCCTACAGAGATGAGGGAACAGTCCATACTCCAGCTGTGGTATGGTTCTTTGTATATTTATCAATATCTATTAACCATAAACTCCCTGAGGGCAGGCACCTTGTCATATTTAGTCCTTGCATATCATCATAAGGAGAGGACTATGTTCTGGAATTCTACCTCTGATATTTTTCTACTTATGTGACCATGGCTAAATCCCTTGATCTTTCTGAGACTCAGGTTACTTTACAGGGATTTTGTGAGGATCAAATGAGATAATACATGTAAAATATTTTGTGTATAAATATCAGTTCTTTTTGCTTTGGGAGTGGGGGCCAGGAGTAGTCTTTTGTATGTAATAGGTACTTGGTGTATGATAAATTGTTTAAGCAGCTATTCCAAAACTTCTCTTCATTCCTCAAGCCTCCCACCCTCTCAACTGCCGACCTCTCTTCATATTTTACCAAAAATATTGAAGCCATTTGACAAGAGTTCCCTCCTCTTCTCCTCTTATCTCACGTACCTCTGACATCACCTCCAGCTATCTTTTCTTTTTCTCCAGTCTCTCATGAGGAGGTGGATCTTTTCCTTTCTAAGACCAGCCCCACCCCATGTACCCTTGACCCCATCCCTTCCCATTTTCTGAAGATGGTTCCCACTATCACCTCCCACCACCTCCTCTGATCTTCAATCTCCATATCTATGACTGATTCCTTCTTTGGTGCCAACAACATGTGTTCTCATTCCTTAAAACAAAAAAAAAAACTCAATTGGTTCTGCTATCCATTGCTAGCTAGCACCTGATATTTCTTCTCACCTTCACAGTTTCTTCTTCTTGTTTGGTTGTTTCAGTCATATCCAACTCTGCTACCTCCTTTAGGGTTTGCCTGGCAAAGATACTGGAGTGGTTTGCCATTTGCTTCTCAAGTTCATTTTACAGATGAAGAAATTGAGGCAAACAGTGTTAGGGACTTCCCCAGAGTCACATGGTTATTAAGTGTCTGTGGCTGGATTTAAACTAAGGAAGATGAGCCTTCCTGACTCCAGGCTTGATACTCTATCCATGGTGCTACCTTGTTGTCCACCTTCACAGATGCCTCCTTGAACAAAAAAGTTATCTATTGTTGACACTTCCACTTTGAACTCTTTACAAATCAGCCTGGAGTTTGGCTTCTGGCTCTATAAACCAGCTGAAACTGCTCTTTCCAGATTACTAATGATCTCTTAATTGCCAAATTGAATGGCCTTTTTCTCAGTCCTGATCCTTCTTGACTCCTATGCTGCCTTTGACGCTGTCAATCACTTTCTGGCTCTGGATACTCTCTTCTCTTGTGACACTGCTCTCTCCTGGTTCTTCTCCTACGTGTTTGACAGATCATTTGCTGCATCTTTGTCTGGATTATTTTCACTAACCATGGTTGTCCTCCATGGGTCTGTCCTTGGCTTTCTTTTCTTCCTCCACAAAATCCTGCTGAGTGATCTCATCAGCTTCCATTGGCTCAATGGTCATCTCTGTGCAGATGACTTTCAGATCTTTTTTTAATCTAGCCCCAGGCATTTCAAAATGCAGTGGTCAGAGCACTGGGTTTGGAATCAGGAAGACTCATCTTCATGAGTTCAGATCTGACCTGAGACACTTACTAGCTATGTGACCCTGTTTAAGTCATTTAACCCTGTTTGCCTCAATTCCCTATCTATAAAATGAGCTGGGAAAGGAAATGGCTAACCATTCTAGTATCTTTGCCAAGAAAACCCCAAAGAGGATCACGAAGAGTCAGATTTGACTGAAACGACCCAACAGCCAAAGGTATTTCAAAGTCAACATATCACAAACAAGAATTCATTATTTTTTCTTTCGAACCCTCCTCCCTTCTTCTCAACTTTCCTGTTGTTGTCTAGGGCACCACCATCCTTCCAGTCACTTGGGTTCTCAATCTTGGTGACATCCTCAACTCTAACTCTCTTTCATGCCATGTATTCAATTGGTTAACAAATTTTGGCATGTTTTCCTCCACAAATTCTTCTGCATACGTGTCCCCTTCTTTCCATGCGCACTGCCACCACTCTAGTTCAGGCCACTATCACTTCCTATTAATATCTTATTCACAGTAAGGAAACTGAGGATGGGAGAGGTCAAGTGACTTGATTAGTGTCATACAGTTAGTAAGTGTCTGAGGCTGGATTTGAACTCAGTTCTTCCTGATTCCAAGTCTGGCACTCTATCCACCATGCCACCTAGGCACTTAGTAAATGATAGTTGATTGATTGGAGAAAATGGAACGTGTGTGTGTGTGTGTGTGTGTGTGTGTGTGTGTGGTGGGAACATTGGCAAGTAGCAGCCTTCATCTCACCTTCCATCTGTTTGCCTTTTTTTTGCTTGAAATGTGCATCTCGTTTTTCAGCCCCTGTGGCCCCTCCTGTTACTTACTCTTCATGGTATTTGTAAACTGTAGACACATATGTTGCTGCTCCCCATTTATGGTGTTCTCTGCTTACAGACAGCCTCATTCTGTAATAGATCCTGCACTGGAGCCAGGGTGCTGAACGCTCCCAGTAATTTATGATCCTTCCTCTGGAGGTGGGGAGGAGAGCTGGAGCTCACTCTGGGCTTGGTGCTCCAGGATTCCCATCAGTTTGTCTTCTCTCTTTCCTTTTAGCATTCCCTCATTAATATATCTTTTCATTTTGGGACTGGCCTGGTTCCTGCCATTTAAATCAAAGTAGAGAGGGTCTGATTCAGCTTTCTTGCCTGGATCACCTGGAATCTATTATAATACAGGATTATAAACACCTCCACATTCCCAGTAGAGAGATCCCAGAACCACTAAAGTCAAGCTACCTGCAAAATAATTCTGCTTATCAGCTCTCCTTAATCTCTAAATGTCCAGCCCAGTGATAACCTTTGGTTTTCTTTGATAATTACTAAATAAATTCTCACTGAAGCAGACATGGAACACTCTGGTTTCTATTCATGTCTGTCTCACTGATGTCATAGGATTCCTAGATTTCAAGAGGTCATCTAGTCCAGCCCCTGGCCTGCAAGGAGGAGACAGGAAGGGCTAAGATCCCATTTATCTGTTCTGAAGGTTTGGGGGAAAATAATGGGGTTATGTGTATCACAAGGCTGAATTTGCATCAAGGAGGAGAGAGCAAAAGTGAATGGGAAGAAGGAATCACAGCCTCTCAGTGCGGAAAGAGATCCTTGATGTCATTTAATCCAAATGAAATCATACCAGGACCTCTTTCTCTGGGCTAGTATTTCCTTTCAGAGACTATTGTAAACTACATGGAATTGTGCATATGAAAGTATGTAAATAAAGTATATTAAGTACAGAGTATTAGTACTTTTTTTTTCCTTTTGTAAGCTATAGATTCATGATATTGTCTAAAGTATCCTAATTAGACCATAAACTGAAATATTTCATATTTTTAATTGTTTATTTTTAAAACAGACTTAAGGGACTTTAAATTCTCATTTTACTGCTATACATTCAACATAGGATTTTTTTAATGTCATATTAGATTTTCTATTTCCTTGAAGGTTGCTTTGAATTCATTTTAACCTTCTCCAAATTACATTTATCTTATTTTTTTTACATGAGAACCATCACAGGTAGAGAAAATACACTGACCAAAAAATAATTTCATCCAATGTTACAAATAGAAAATGCTAATTATGCCATGGTACCAACCACTTAGAACATACCTACTTTTGTTTACTGTTAATCAACAACCTGCTTTAGCCAGACAAAATAAAATGTGGTTACCATGCAAAAAAAAAATTATCAAAGTATTTCTTTGACTAATAATGTTCATCTAACCTCTGCTAGAATAACAGATAGCATTTATGTGCAAAATGTTTTGCATATGTTACCTCATTTGATCCTCAGAGGAGCCCTATGAGGGAGATACTATTGTTATCCACTTTTTACAGATGAGGAAACTGAGGCTGAGAGGCAAAGTGACTTGCCCAGAGTCATACAACTAGTAAATGTTTAAGGCAGGATTTGAATTCAGGTGTCTCTGACTCCAAGTCCTATTTTCTATGCACTGTGCATTCTAGATGCCTGTACTTGTTTATCTCTAGAGTTAGCTCCTTCTAGAGGTAGCTAGATGACTCAGAGAATAGAGCACTGGCCCTGGAATCAAGAAGACCTGAGTTCAAATTCAGCCTCAGTCACTTACTATTCATAAGACCCTTGAAAAGTCACTTAACTTCTATTTGCCTTAATCCACTGGAGAAGGAAATAGCAAATCACTCCAGTATCTTTGCCAAGAAAACCCCATGGACAGTATGGTCCAACAAGGCACAAAGAGTTGGGAATGACTGAACAAAAAGAATTCTACTTATATGGAATTCTGCTTTTCACCAGCAAGATTTTCCTTTATTAAGTCAGAATCTACCTCTGCAGCTTCCACCCTTTACTTCTTGCTTCCCCCCCTGGGACCAGGCAAAACAAGGCTGATCCCTTTTTCAAACGACAAACCTTTAAAATTTCCAACATGGTTATCATCTATCCCCTAAGTCTTCTCTTCTTCAGGGTAATCATCTCAAGTTTCTTCAAAGAATCTTTCAGTGGCATGGAATCTAGCCACCTTCTTGTCTTGGGAGCCCTTTTCTAGGCTGGCTCCAAACTGAACATGTTTTCCCTAGAACTGAATACAATTCTTCGGCCAGAGCAGAGAATAGGGACTTAGTTCTTTCTTTTTGCATATTCTACAATTACTTTTGGCTTGGGTTCTTTTGGGTTGCCATTTGATCATTGAATTATATTATATTAATAATATAATATTAAATAATATATTTACAATATGGATCTTGGTAATAATATTGATGTATTATATTTATAATATTCAATATAATAATGAATTTTATTGAATTATATTTATAATCCACTAAATTCCCCAGATATTTTCCAACTTTTTTTTTTTATCATTTTTACTCAATTCTGTATTTGAACAGTTCATTTTTTTTTAACCCAAGTGTAGGTTTCAATAAGTACTGTATTTTATAGACCAGATTGCTTCTTTCTTTTGACAACCTTGACTAGAAGAAAGGAAGGAAACAAACAGTTATTAAACACCTATTATATGCCAGGTATTGTGCTAAGTACTCTATAAATATTATCTCCTTTGATCCTCACAGCAACCCTGGGAGATAGATACCATATTTATTTATTTAGTTTACATTTTTTTTTCTTTTTGGAGGGGGGAATGTAGGGCAATTGGGATTGACTTGCCCAAGTCACATGACTAGTAACTGTTAAGTGTGTGAGATTGTATTTGAACTCAGGTCCTCCTGACTCCAGGGCTGGTGCTCTATTCACTGTGCCACCTAGCCACCCCCAAGATACCATTTTTATTATGATCTCCATTTTATAGTTCAGAAAACTGAGGCAGACTTGGAAGAGACAGACGGCTGCTAAGTATCTGCATCTGGATTTGAACTCAGGTCTTCTTGCTTGCAGACCCAGTGTTCTATCTACTGCATTACCTATGACAAGAAATTTGAAATCTATGTGAAACCAGAAAACAGTTAACTGAAGGTAAGAGGTGAAATGGATCTTCTCCTTGCTCACACCATTCATAGACACTTTCTCATGTGCTGACTCTGGATCCCCTCATGCTTCCCTAGGTACCCCATGTGAAGACCAACAGGGATCCAGAACTGTGTATCTGCCAGGGATTCATCAAAGGACTCAGAAAGCTGAGCTGATCCTCAGGGAAGGATGTTAGGACCCACTCACAAGCATCCAGGACTGACTTCTAATGAAGTCTGCTCCCTCTGTGACCCATTCAGGAGAGCATCTGAGGTTTTGTTGTAGCCCATGGGACAGTCATTCAGGAACCTGCGTTCTTCACTTTGATATCAAATAGCTTGCCCAGAGAGTATAACAGGAGATGAAAATACTAAGTAGGCTTTGCTGATGTTCAGCAATAGTTGTTCTCAAAAGAAAAATTTAAAAATCAAATCAATTTCTACTGTTATTCCAATGGCAGAAGCAAGAAGAGCTGGTGAGACTTCTTCCTAAAGATCTTGAAGCCAGAAGCCAGAATATTTAGGAAGTCTCCTATCCCACAGACTCATAAGAGCTCCTGGTAGTCATTCTTCATCAATCAGGAGAGTCTTGTGCAAGTGGCCTTGCCCCTGGAGTTACACATATTTTATCTCTGTCCTTGGTCTATGTCTCTGCTGTTATTCTCCATCAGCAATCAACCCAGAATGACACATGCCTTCTCAGCCTACCAGTTTGTCTCTTTGGCAGGTTGCTGCTGTCTTCATCAAGGTCTGTGAACTGTCAAATCATTGTGTTCAACTGAAGGGATAGTTTTTTGCTTCTGTGCCTGCTCCTTTCCCCTTAAGGATGATGGTAAACAATTTTGAGCTACCATTTTGGTGATATGAGCCTTTATTTAGGCCAATGAAATGAAGCATTAGTTTGAAAATAGCAGAAGCTACACAGGGACTCTATGAAATGCTGATTGTGGAAGGGCATTAGTAGTATAAGAACATTGATTTAACTACTGATAATAAGCTGCTTTGATTCTCAAAAAATTGCATTTAAATGGATGAGACCACAAATAGTAACTTAAAATTTCTGAGATGTTGAATTTCAGAAAATAAAATATTTTGGTCAGATCTTGCCTGACACATAGAAAGAACTTAATAAATTCTTGTTGACTGAATTGTTGAAATTGTGGTTGCAGACTATTACACAAGCCTCTCTAAGTCTCAGTTTTTTCATCTATAAAATGGGATAGAAAGAACAAATTCAATGGGGCTGTTGTGAAGATTAAATTATATATGTAAAGCATTTTCTTTACATATATTTTAATTAAAAACATTATATAAATTATAACTATAATCTTTTACTCATAGTCCTTGAAATTCACTTGAGGGTACTGAGAAGTGAAAAGAAACTTGTCCAGAATCTTGTAGCCAGTATGATTCAGAGATAAGACTTGACTTCAGGTTTTCTTGACTTCAAGGCCAGCTTTCTAGCTACTCCAACATTCTACCTCTAATATGTCTCGAGATTAAAGTACACAGGATTATTTCATAATTTTTCAACAAAATCAGATTAGCTATATGGCTATACAAATAAATTTAGTCATACTATTCTGGAATTTTGAATTTAATTTTTGAATCATTATTTCCCAATCCAAATTGTCCACAGAACACTTTGGGATTTGAAACATTCTAATGGAACCCATAAATGCTGGTCTGGGGTAGGGAAGGAGATTGGGGCACAGAATGTCCTTAGGACAAAGAGAAGAATTGGAGAAATGTTGGGAGAATTTAAATCTTTTTTTTTTTGTAACAGAAAGTTAAATCTATTTTTATAACAAAAAAAATTGTCACACATTATCATTATTTTTATTTGTATTAATATCATTATTTTTTTATGTATATAATTTTACTGTTCACCCCTCTTTTCCTCTCCCCACTAAAGCTCAACTGTGGTTCTTTTACTTATCCTGTCCTGGAGGTGACCCTGGGATCTGGAGGGGTATGTCTGAAGTGTGTGGGTGTTCATAGCTAATATGAAGCTAGAAATACTCTGAGTACATAGGGGGTCCCAGGAATCTCTTAGCTCAATTTGGAAAGACCGATCATGAGAAAGTTGGCCACAAGGTGGCAAAGTTTTTCAGGCACACCAACTCCTAAGAATATCTCTTAAGAGATGGAAGGATTGTGATTATTGCCAAATGAAGAATTTCTCAACACTCATGAAATCACGTGTCCTTGAATTTTGAAGTGTATGATTTCATATTCCATATTTTAGAAGTGGAAATGTCACTACCATCAAAATGTTGTAACCATGCCCCTATCTGTGCCATGTGTTACCCTGGGCTTCCATGGAACACAACTGGGGAGATGATGTGCTGGACTATAGTTAGTTATTGAAGTTGGCCCACAGTGTGTGGAAAAGTAGGATCACAGTGGAAGGACATCTTGGTTTTTATCTGCATGATTCATTCATTCATTTCAAAACATTTTGTGTATACAGGATTGTATTAGTGATACCAAAGAAATAGGAGACACTGTTCATGCTCTCAAGAGTTTATGATCTAGATGAGGAGACAAGACATTTATGCCCAAAGAAGAACTAGAGAAAGTTCAGGGCCATACAAGTGTCCTACAACTTTAGAGAAAGGAGCTCACGCTGGACTAAAGTAGCATTGAAGGTTAGGATGCATGTGTGAACTAAGGAGATTGACCTTTCCATTTATGTCTAGCAAAAGATCAATGCTTCAGTGACACAGAACAGAAGTTCAATGTAAATATTTATATCACTGGTATAAATAGAACATAGCCAAGTACACACTCCAAGTACCTATTCTTAAAACCAAGTTAATCTTGGGTTGTATCATCTCAGTAAAAAGCCATTGATTCTAATTTCCTAGAATTTCTAACACTTTATTTTTGGTTTCTAAAAATGTGTCGTAGAATTACATGTCATAGAATGCTATCCTTATAATTAAGAAATTAAACATGTATACAGACCAAGCCAGTGTATCATTGTGGAATATTGAATATAATCTGGCATCCAGGAAAATGAAGTCTGAAGTTCTCAAAGAAAGACACAAGTGCTAACAGATGTTTCCCATGCTACTGACCCATTCCAAATGATTTAGGAAGTAAAATGAAAGGGGGTAAGGAGTAGATTTGTGATCTCACTGGTATAGGAAACTCTTTACCAATGCTGGCTGGTCTCTACTTATAATCTTAAAAAGCTGCTTAAAAGAATGGTTTCAAACTCAAAGAGAAATAGATCCCTGTGGTTTGTGTTGATATAGAAAACTACAACTTAACATCATCTGTGTTGCACTGTGTTTTTGTTTATTTTGTTAAACATTTCTCAATCCATTTTTTTTCTTTTTTTAAGCAATTGGGGTTAAGTAACTTGCTCAAGGTTACACGGCCAGGTGTTTCTGGGTGGGTGCTAAGTGTCTGAGCCCGGGATTCGATCTCCAGGTCATCATGACACTGGAGCCGGTGCTCTTACTCCCTGTGCTACCTGGCCGCCCCTCTCAATCCATTTTCACCTGACTCCTGCCTCACTGGGGAGTTTTTTTGGCCTCTTGGTGTGAGATTGACCCTATGAGTTGTCAAGTGACTTATTTGGGGTCATACAGGCAGAACTTCCACCCACTGTTTAACAGATCTAAATGGCAAAGCAATCAGACAGAATTCAAAAGAACATTTGTGCGATGTGATTCAGCTCTGCATCTGGTGCAGGAACGTGAGACCTAAAATCCTTCTGGCTCACAACACTGCTGTTGTTTGTGGTCGTTGTTTGTCCTTCCTTCTGGAAGAGGACCAGTGACATCAGGGGGTGATATCTTGGCTGGCAAGTGAATTGGATTTAAGTGAGGCAGGGCTGTGCAACGTCATCAGCATTACTCTCTCCTCTATGGTCATTGGAGTCCAGTGGCAAGACATAAATCACAATGACTGGTCATGGTTCCAGTTGCAGTAGGAGACCTTGGCCTTTTTAAGCTAAGGCCTTTCCCAGGTCTCAGTTTGTCTGAAGTAACACCCATTCAGACGTTAAAGGCTAGTTAAGAACCAAAGCAAAAGATGGCCTGGTTTACCTCTACAAAAGAATCCATCTGGGAGGGGGAGACCTTTAGAGTTTCTGGTCTGAATAGAAACAATTGCACTCATAGTGAGAGCAGTGGCCTTGGAGCCAGGAAGACCTGGTTAAAATTCTGCCTCACTATTTGTGTGTCCCTGGGCAAGTCACTTGACATACTTAGCCTCAGTTTCTTCTTCTATAAAGTGGGGGTGGTGGTAGCACCTCCCTCACAGCATTGTTGAGGAGCTCAAATGAGAGAACATAAACACAGTCCTTTAAAGTGCTGTGTAGGTGCTATCTATCATTGTTATTATTAACTTGTTTTGTGGTTGTTAAGACAATTTAATCAACAAGTATTTATTAATGGCCTACCATATGCCAGCCACTGGCAATACAGAGGCAAAAGGAAGCAGTCCTTGCCCTGAAGAAGCCAATATTCTACTGGGGGAAAGAACATACACCTTACTAGAAAAAAGGAAAATCACGAAGACATTTTGAAATTTTGTGCTCTATTTTAATCTTTGACAAAATCACAGAATCTCAAAATGCAGAAGGGCCTCAAAAGTCATCCAGTCCAACCAGTATTTGGGTAGGAAAACCCTTACAATACATGGTCAGAATGTTCACCCAACTTCCTCTTGGAGACCTTCAGGGATGCAGAACTCATCCCCTCCCAAGGCAGTCCATTTCACTCTGGGATCAAACTTTCTCCAACTACCAACCTTATTTAGAAAATCTGTTCAACTTCCACCTATTGTTTCTAGACCCTGGGGTTAAGTGGAATAGATCCCTCTGTCACATGACAGAATTTCAAATACTCAAAGGAAGCTATCTTATTCACCTTGAGTCTCAATTTACAACGGGGTAGAAAAGGCATCCTTTACTCAGCTCTTCCCTCCGTAGCACAATGGATAGAATACTGAGTTTAAATCCTGCCTTGGATACTTACTAGCTGTGTGACCCTGGGCAACTCACTTAACTATTGTCTGCTTCACTTTCCTTATCTGTAAAATGGAGATAATAAAAGTACCTACCCATCAGGAATTTTGTAAGGATTCAAAGAAATAAGTTATGTCAAGAAACCTTCCCCAATCTCTCTTAATTTCAGTGCCTTCTCTTCTATATAGCTTGCTTTTCATATATTTGTTTGCATGCTTTTTCCTCCGTTAGATTGTAAGCTCCTTGAGGGCAGGGGATATCTTTTGCCTCCTTTTGCATCCCCAGTGCTTAGCACAGTGCCTGGAACATAGAAGGTACTTAATAAAATGTTAGTTGATTTATTGGTTAAAGAGCTTTGCCAAACCTTGAAGTGCTATATAAAAGCTAGTAATTAGCAGGCTGGCAGAATGAAGGTGTGTCCTTCAAGCGGAAAGAGTCCTTTGATTACTTGACATTATTTTTACCAGTAACTCCAGATGGAAAACCTTTTGTACCACCTGCTAATGATTTAATTAAGTGTTTGGAGCATTCTTGTGCAAGAGAAAATGCTAGCCACTACTCAAAGAGGCAGAATAATACAGAGAAGCTCTACTTTGAATCAAGAAACTCTGGGTTCAAATCCTGGCCCTGCTACTTGCTAGCTCTCTGAACATGGGTCATTCTGAGTCTTTGGATTTTAGGGTGAAAAATGATCTGGAGAAAGAAATGGCCAACTGCTCCAGTATCTTTGCCGAGAAAACCCTAAAATGGGGTCATGGAGAGTCAGACATGACTGACTGAACAACAAATGGTACATTATGGGGAATTGGTTCATCTTAGAAAAATAGCTCTTTCTTCTGCAGCATTTACAGAACTATTTAGTAACCCTGTTTTGAAAAGACCTTAATTGCTGTCAGCCAAAGTAGGTCACACATGTGTTTTTATGTCCATATTACCATCACTATCGTCACCTTCTTTTTGAAGAAGGATTGACTTTTGGGTTTACATTTGGAAGGCAAGACACAGGACAGCAACTTTTGAGGACTTAATACAAAAACCTTATGGAATAGATTTGATTTTTCAAGGCTTGGTTTTCTTTCTTGTTTCAGGAGTATCTGCACACACACACACACACACACACACACACACAAACACAAATACACAGAGTTTTTCATTTAAGCCAAATAGCAATTGAAGTGTGATAATCAGGGAGAAGTAGGAAGTGCCAATGATCCTATCTCTGGAGAATGTGTTGGGACCTGCCTGCCCAGAGGAAGAAAGAATGAAAAAGAAGTTAGTTGTCTCAGCAGGGGTGGTTAAACATTCCCACCATCTGTACTTTCAGGGAGTTGTCTTGGTTCAACAGAGTTGTTAGAAATTAAAGGCCCAGGGAGACCAGAACCTCTGACCTTTGTGGCTCACTGAATCAGACTTAGAGCAGGAAGGAACTTGCTAGGCCAGCAAGTCCAACCCTACCATTTTACAGATGTGGAAACTGAGGTTTAGAGAAATGGCTGTCCAGGGCCACTTGCCCAAAGTCACACAGGTATTCAAGGATAAAGGAAGAAACTGACTCCAAATCTAGTACTCTTTCTACTTTGCCAAAAATAATTTACCCAAGTTGACAAAACTTTTGTTTCTTGAAGAACTATTCTGCAAATCTTTCTGAAATAAGATTGAGAATCTAAACTTTGAATTGAATAATGAAAAAAAAAGTTTCCCTACTTTTTTATTTTTTAAATTTCTTTAAAAAAATTTGCAGTTAACAAACACCATAGCTGGTAAGTGTCTGAGGAAGAATTTTTTTTAAATGAAACCAAACTCTTATTAGTTTATTAAAGTTAAATTACATACCTTTCCTTTCCTTTTGCAAACATATGTAAAATAATAAATGTAAAAAAATCACAGAATTTACAATAATTTGTTTTGTTGTTCTTCCTTGTTCTCAAGGAGGACCAATGATATCAAGAGGTGATGTCTTGACTTGCTAGGGAGTTGGATTTAAGTGAGGCAGGGCTGTGCAAAGTCATCAGCCTCATTCTATCCTCCAGAGTCATCAATAACATAACAGGATCACAGAATTATGGAAATATCTTATAGTACATCAAATCACTCACTTATAGAACATCTAGTCCAATTTACCTGACCAAGAATATTCTGCAACACATCCAGTAAAAGGTCACTGAATTTTTGCTTGAAGACCTTTAATGAGGGAGGTACTTTTCAGGGCAACCTGCCTGAATTTTGGATAGCTCTAATTACCAGGTAATTTTTCTTGACAAGGAGTCAAAAATTCCTTTCTGAAATTTTCTGTCCATTGATATGATTTCTGTCCTTTTGAATCAATGAGGAAGAATTTGAACCCAGTTATTTCTGACTCCAAACACATGAAGTTATTTTAAATTGGTATTCACACACACACACACACACACTTTAAGGAAAACTTTTGCCTTCCTTATAAAAAATGTTTTCAAAGGTAAGGAGAACTCTTGAGTCAATGGAGAGATGAAAATGTGAAAAAATCAAACATGCATTATGAATTGCTCATAAACAATTCTACCTTCTGCTGAACAGAGCGACAGGGCTAATTCTCAGAATGTACCATGCTTCAAATGTAGATCAGCAGTGTCAAACTTCCTCCACTTCAAGATGAATTATGCAGAAACTATGGACAATGAAAGACAATTTTCAGACCCCTCGTGGTTTTCCCTAGATCTTCCATGAGTTGGTGTCTCATGGGATGTGTTTTTTCACAAAACTACATTTTGGGATGGAATGCTGGGAAAAGAGATCAATGATTTTCTAGTGAATATTTTGTTGTTCAGTCATTTCAGACACTTTGTGACCCCCTTTGGGGTTTTCTTGGCAAAGATAATGAAGTGATTCGACATTTATTTCTCCAGATCATTTTATAAGTCAGAAAACTGAGGCAAGCAGAGTATTTGCCCAGGGTCACAGAGCTATTAAGTGTCTAAAGCCAAATTTGAACTCGGGACTTCATGACTCCAGGTGCTCTATTCGCCATGCCACCTAGCTTGTCCCTATTCTACTGAATAAGCACTTCATAAAACCCTGTTGAATTAAGGACAGCCCCTTAGTTAGCAAAGACCCATCTATTCTCTCTTTTTTCTTTTGTTCCTTTCCCATATTCTAAGAATGGTTCTAGTCAGAGTTCTATAAGACACCTTTAGGATCTTACCCTCTCATTTTATAAAGGAGGCCCAGACAGATGAAGTGACTTGTCCGAGATTGCACAGGTAGTAAGGGACAAAGCAGGGCGCTGTGACTTCTTTCCACTAAGTCAAAAGTGACTTACCCATGCAAATCTTTCTAAAAATAAGACTGATATCTAAATGTTGCATTGAGTGATGAAATACCTTTTCATATTTTTCTTTTTTCAACAATTTTTTTATTATTCTGAACCTAACCAAATAAAATGAGCACTTCGATTTATATGTATATGTGTGTATGTGTGTATAAACAGAAGAAAAAAGGGTTGTGAATGAAACTGAATCTTTATTCTTTATAGCTTGTTTTTCTTTTAAAGAATATAATAAATTCAACATGTAACTTCCAAAGCTTGTCTACGATTCCTTCTGAATATATTTTTTTCTCACATTATAAAATTCTCAACATAGGATAGGGACTGGTTCTTTGATCTCATTACTGTAGGGAATTCCCATAGGATCAAACTTCATTTACCAGTGAAAGTCAGGACCTTTTTTTTTTTTTCCTGTTTACAGTTTTAGAGATAGATTTAATTTTTCTTTCCCCCCCCCTTTTTAAAGTTTATTTACTTTTAGTTTACAACATTCCGTTCCACAAGTTTTTGAGTTCCAAATTTTCTTTCCCCCTTCTTGTCCCTCCCCTCCACCCCCCCATGGCTTCATGCAATCTGATATAGGCTCTACATATACCTTCACACCAGACATTAGTCAAGTTGTAAAGAAGAATTATAACCAATGGAATGAACAAGGAGAAAGAAGAAACAAAAAAAAAAACCCAAACCCAACCAAAACAAAACACAGAGAGAGCGAATAGTTTGTGTCTTTCTTTGGATGTGGATAACCCTTTCCATCATGAGTCTTCTGGAGTTGTCTTATAGCCTTGCATTGCTGAGAGTAGATTTGATTTTTCAACCCTTGATTTTCTTTCTTGTTTTGTAAATATTTGAGTACACAAGCACACACACACATACACACACAACGTACAAACACACAAATGCCAGGTTTTTGGTTTAACCCAAATAGCAATTAAAGTGTGATAATCTGGAGAAGGAGGAAGTGCCAATGATCCTGTCTACTCTGTCTACTGAGCAGGTAAGCTGCTGTTTGTCCTTTGATTTTGAAGAGCGTCAATGCCATCATTGGGCGATGTCTTGACTCATGGGTGAATTGGATTTAAGTGAGGCAAAGTAGCAGTAAGTTGTCAGCCTCACTCTGTCTTTTTTTTTTTTTTAAGCAATTGGGGTTAAGTAACTTGCTCAAGGTTACACGGCCAGTTATTTCTGGGTGTGGTGCCGAGTGTCCGAGCCCGGGATTCGATCTCCAGGTCGTCCCAACACTGGAGCCGGTGCTCTTACTCGCTGAGCCACCTGGCCGCCCCTAAGCAATTGGGGTTAAGTAACTTGCTCAAGGTTACACAGCCAGGTGTTTCTGGGTGGGTGCTAAGTGTCTGAGCCCGGGATTCAATCTCCAGGTCTTCTCAACACTGGAGCTGGTGCTCTTACTTGCTGTGCTACCTGGCCTCCCCAACCTCACTCTCTCTTGAAGTCCAGTGGTGAGACAAAAGTCAGGACAAGTGGTCATGGCCCAGCATGCAGTAGACAAAACTTGGCATCTTCAGTGTCTGAACAAGTGCTAAGTGCCTGCATCAGCTGCCTTCGTGACTTTTGGAACAAATTGTTCCCACCCTCCCTTTCCACTGGGGTAGTCTTCACATGCTTGGGGTAGACATCCCCCTAGCTCACTGATGGCTTGGAGGCCTCTTTGAACCCTCACCTGGGTTAGGCCGTCTGCTAAGGCGGTTTTACTTAAGTGTGGCTGCTGTGCATGCTACAGCTTCTTGGAGCCCCAAATGAGAGCTGGGTGACAGGTAGGCACGAAAGGTGGATGAGCAGCTGAAAGGGCTTGGCAAGCCTTTGCCCCAGAGGTGCTAGTCCTTCTGAATACCCCATACATCCCACAGACAATTTGGAGATAGGACTTGCACTCGTATCTTCCTGGCTTCAGGGATAGCTCTCTACAATATAGGTGATGCAGTGGATAAAATTCTGGGCCTAGAGTCAGCAAGACCTGAGCTCACATCTAGCCTTAGATACTTGCTAGATGACACTGGACAAGTTATTTAACCTCTCTTTGCCTCAGTTTCTTCAACTGTAATATGGGGATAAGAGTCATACCTACCTCCCAAGCTTGTTGTGAGAATCAAACTAAATAATAATTGTAAAGCACTTAGCACAACACCTGGAACCTAGAAGATACTGTATAACCACTAGCTAATATTATTATTATAATATAACACAGCTTCCCTTCATTCTTAGAACATCATAAATAAACTTTGACTCTATCAAGTTTCTTTGATTAAAAAAATAAATCTTTTCCTTTCATTCAAATCCTAAAATCCAAAACAAATCAACAAACATTCTACTGTGCTTAACTTCCTACAGCCTCCAATGAAGGCCCTGTTCTTCCTTCCTAGAAGAGAAAGTGTTGAGAATAGTTATATTTACTCCCTTCTGCCTGATCAATAGAATCAGGGCCCCCTTGCAAACATAGAGCCATTGGCTAAATGCAACGGTAGACTTGCCTTCCTATTTTACAATGGAGGAGAATGGTTCATCTTAAAAAAAGGATCTTAGTACTAAAGCAGAAATTATATAGGAAGCCCTCTCTGAAAAGATGTTAATTACTTTGAGCTAAAGCAGGTCAAGTGTGTATGTTTTTAAGTCCATATGACCATTACCACCATCATTATTCTGTGAATACTCAGAGAACATCCAAATGACAATGCGTGTGAAGGGCTGTGAAAAGGATTAAGTGCTATATAAACCACGTTATTGTTCTATGTAAAGGTTGTGATCTAAGGATCAGAAAGGCGATGGGTTTTTACATGGAGTTTATATTACGCTTGTCGTCTGCCATACGCTGATAGTGTTGCTGGGATGTTTGTACAGTCTTTGGAATCTTTACCTGTTAGGTGAATAAACACAAACTCAGACTTCGTGGCTGCTTCTCTGACATTCTTCACCAACACTAAATTCCCTCCAAAGATTCTTCCAGGGAACTTAATATTTAGTAGCGGATCTCTTCTTGTTTAGAAGCCAAACCCCCCGAGTGACTGCTCTGTGGGATGAAATATAATATGTGGGAGTTAATCTTGCAATTGGTTCTGTAACTGGGAGTTAGAAAAAAGAAGGGAGGGGAGCTTTACAGTAAGCCTGGCCCCATGGAGAATGTGTGTGTGAGCAAGAGAGTGGGGGAGGTATTCTGTGTGCGTGTATGTTTGTGTGTGTGTCAACAGGGAGAGGCAGTGTGGTATAATGGAAAGAACCCTGGAAGTCAAGCCACAGGAGTGAGTTTCAAGCTCTTCCTTGATTTTTGGGAAAACCACGTCCAGTGTGAGCTTAGTAGCAGTGAAGTCAAAAGTCAAGGTTGGGGGGGTGGGGATTGGGAAGAGTGCAATGATTCAGATAAGGCTGATTCACACAAAGGGTCAATCTAAGGAATAATGTCACCCTGTGACCTTGGAATAGTTGCCATGATTCACAATCCTCCCCTCTTTCTCCCCCCACCACTACCATCACTCCTGAGCTATCCAAAGGCTATCAAAGGGCAGAGGTCAAGGCTGGGAGTTACAAGGGGATAGACTCTGGCTTGATCTGCAAAGCTTCCTATCGATTTGAGTTGTGTGAAAGTGGAACGGACTGCCTTGGCAAACAGTGAGTGTATCACTTACCGTGTTTCCCCGATAATAAGAAACTGTCTTATTAATTTTTTTGGACAGAAAAACAGCAGAGGGCTTATTTTCAGGGGAGGGCTTATTTTAATGAACATCGACAGCAATTTTAATAAACAGGTAAATGTGAACAAAAAAATGTACCTTTATTCAATAAGCAAATCACTGGGGAAGAACAGGATGACGCGCTCACTGCTGCAGCTCTGATTGGATGCAGCTTGGAGCGCGGTGTGCGTTTCGGGGGGGGGGAAGGTGCATACAGAGGGTACCGTAATGTAGCGTGTAGCGCAGGGGATCACCTTCACTACAGTAGCAATCTCAATAGGGCTTATTTTCGGGGGAGGGCTTATTTTAGAGGAATCTTACACAGAAAGGGGAGGGCTTATTTTCGGGATAGGTCTTATTATCGGGGAAACACGGTAGCATTATTCATAGGATCCAGAGCTAGGAACATTCATAGGATCCTCCAATCCCCTGTTTTTACAGATGATAAAAGTGAAAATCATCAAGGTGATTTGTTGAATTAACATCACAAGGGTAGTAAATGGGTGTATGTGTCTAAATCTACGTATGCACGCAAAAATACATAAATATTTGTGTGCATGTAAATATTATGTATATGTGTATATGCACACACACAGTGCGTATTGTATATATGTACAATGTATTTATATATACACACAACACACATATATGTACACACACACATACACATATATACTGATGTGGATGATGCCATCTTCTCCACACCAGTCATACCCTTATTGCATACACACATATGTATGTATGTATGTGCACAGAAATACATATATATGCTATGTGTATATATGAACACATTCACATACCATATACGTATATTTGTGTGTCTAGTGGCTGCTGCTCTGACATTCTTCACCAACACTAAAGCACTTCCCTCTCAAGGTGTAAGACTTGATTTTTGCTAGATTCATGTCTTATCAGTGAATCTCTGAAGTTATTTATTAGGCCTATTTGTCTAAGTATTCCAAACATTTCAGTTCAACAGGGCACTTTTTACTCATATGGATGAAAAGCCAGAATGAGTTATCTGAGTGAATAGCTGAGGCCTAACCAGATGCCCAGATCTTAAGACAGGAGAGATCTGAGTTCCAATCTCACCAATATGGCATTGAACAGCTGTGTGACCTTTGGTGAATCATTCAACTTAAGTCTGTAAAATGAAGGAATTAGACTAGATGGTCTCTGAGATCTTTTTAAGCTCCAAATTTATGGTACTAGGATTTTAAGACCTTTCTAGACCTCAGTTTCTTTATCTCTAAGATGGGAATAATATCTATATAGATAATATCTATATGGTATCTGTGCCATTACATACACATATATGTACTATCTACCTTATAGATCAATTTATAGGATCAAATGAAGCATTGAAAATGCTTCATAAACCACAAATTCTGTTCAATCCAACTTGACAATGAGCAAGCATTTATTAAATGCTTACTATATGCTAGGTGCTAGGGGATGCCTCCAGGAAGCTTACCTTCTCTTAGGGAAAGACACACACACACACACACACACACACACACATACACTGAATATAAAATAAACAGAAGGTGACTGGTGACAGGTGTTGGATGATAGTAACTCAGGGATATCATGAAATACTTTATGTAGGAGTGGAAGCCTAAGGTGAGTTTTGAAGGAAAGAAAGAATCCCAAGAGGTGGAGATGAAGAGACAAGCATATCTGGCATGGGGCACAGGCATTGCAAAGGAAAAAAGATAGGAAATGGAGGGTGGATGAGAAGAACAATGAGAAGACCAGTCTGGCTGAAGTGGAGCGTGGGAAAGGGAGAAGTGCAGACCAAGACTTGGAAAGGGATGTTGTTGGCATCCACCATATGCTAAGCACTTTTCTAGGCATCAAAGATTAAAATGAAATAGTCCCTGCCCTCAAGGAACTTATACTCTGCTGTGAGAAAGTACCCTATAAATGTCAGTGATTAGTTTTACCATATCTTATAGAACCAATCCAGAGAAGACCACCTCTTTGCTCCCCAATGACTGGCATTTCTGGTCTTGCTTAAGTTTATTGAGATCTGGTTTGTCCCTTTGCAGTGAGTATATGACAAATAATGTGAGTGACCATGAGCATGGTATGGTGTTCAATGTTGGCACTGCCCTGATCTTGGAGTCATTTCATGATGTCAGATGCAGTGATCAACACAGAGATTGAATTGGAGTAAGCACAGGAACCAGGATGACCCATAGGGACAGGTGCCTGTGTGACACCTGCAGGTAGACAGCTGACTTGGAGAAATCTCCGTGGCCTGTGCTGCCAAGATGTCCTGGGCTAAACTCCCTCTGACACTAGTGTGGTCCCTCGATAATGCAGCACTAATTGAATGAGAGGCACGTTGACAGCCATCGGCCCTGGAGCAACACTACAAGTCCCACAAGAACAGGAAACCGAGTGGAAATCCAAATATACACTGTACCCTAACCCCTGAAAGGAGAGACAAAAACAGATTAGAATATTGTTCGGGCAGGCAGAACCCTCCCAGGCGATAACTGAACAAGGGATCAGGCTGTCTATTTTAAGTGTTCCCACTGCAAGCCCTAATGAGGTGGAGAAAGTCCAACATAGACTGGGCGGTGACGTTCGCTCCTTTGTCAGTGACAGAATCATGTAGCAATTTCCTGGCCTGTAAAAACATCCCAATAAATCTCCTATGTATACCATTAGGAAAGAAGGCCTGTCGGGCTGAGCAAGCTTCAGAGGGCTGCTAACCTTGAGCAACTCTCCAGCTCTTATTGCTCAATGGAAAATTCAGCTGAGTAACAGGAGACTGATTGCAAGGCAGTAAATCACCGGGAGATGCCCACTGACATCCAGGGGGCAGTGCACAGGGAGTTTAACAAGGTCATCCACACTGGGCTTCCTCTGAGGTGGAGGCTACGGCTTGCTGTCAGGCTCTGAGCCAGGCTTTTAATCATAGAGGGTGAGGGTTGGAGGAACGGGAAAAAGCAACGATCTGGGGAACACCAGGGGAAAATGGAGCTTGGCCTTTCAGAACATCGGTGGTGCCACAGTGATCAGCCCTAGGAGTAAGGAAGCCTGGCTTCACACTGTCCTCGTCAATGTTAGAGGAAGCCTGACCGCTCGAAAGCTTGGGTCGATTCCCACACCTTCTGCTGCTTCAGTCCCGCGCCCTCCCATGTCCTCCAGTGACTTCCCAGAATTCTCTGAATCAGATATAAACTTCTGGTCATTGTCTTCAAAGGTTCCACCAGTTCTTCTCATGGCTCTGGTTCTGTCTCTTTGTTCCAGCCAAGATGGTCTTCTTGTGGCTCTTATGTTCCATTCTTCAACCAATCGATCTATCAAAATGCACTTATGCACTTACTATGTCTCAGGCACTGTGCTGAGTGTTAGAAATAAAGAAAAAACCCCACAAATTAAAAACAAAAACAAAAACCCTGCCTTCAAGGAATTTGCAGTCTAGCCAGAGGTCGTAGACTGTACCTAGATATACACAAAATAGACACAAGATGACTTTGGGAAGATGACACCAGAAACTTGGGGGAACACAAAAGCCTTCGTATAGGTGACTCTTGAACTGAGCCTTAAAGCAAGCTAGGGATTCTGAGAGGCAGAGATGAGGAAGGAGGGAGTTCCCGATATGAGGCCCAGCCACTGCAAAGACAAAGAGGCAGAAGATAGTGTCAGGTACGAGAAACATTAAGAAAACAAGCTCAGTTAGATCAAAGTGTGTGAGGAAAGGAGCATTGTATATTGAGGTTAGAATGGTGCCAAGGGGTGAGTTAATGGAGAGTTTTAAATGCCAAGCAGAAGAGTTTATATATTTGATCATAAAGGCGATGGGGAATCACTGGGATTTATCGAGTACAGAATGGGGGGGGGTGAGATAGTCAGACCTACATTTTGGGAAAATCACTTCAGCAGTTGTGTAGAGGGTGGATTGAAGAGGGGAGAGACTTGAGGGAGGGAGAACAATTAGGAGGCAACTGCAGAATTTTTGTAACATATTTATTCCTCTTCTTTTAAGTTATAGGAAATGAGAAGTCTTTCAAAGGATGAGAGTAGGCCAGTTCAAGGGAAAGTTAATGGGAGGTTGACCACTTCTACAAGCGGTAGCAAAGGGTCTGAATCACACAAGAAGGCTAAATCTGCTGGTGAGGCTCTCCAGATGGAAGTCTGGCACAGTGTGCCGAGGAAAGGCAGATCAGAGGAGATCAGTTCCTCTGTCTGCTATAACTGATGTCATAAAAGTTGTATTGTAGTTGTTATTTAAGAATGTTTGTGAGAATTTAGGAATTTAGAAATTTAGGAATGTAACCTCAATAAACCTAGAAGGCCAATGGCAATTGCAAGCTGGATTTTCATGAGGTGACATCAATCAACAAGGATTGATTAAGCGCATGATGCCGTGATCATCACTTGATCATCCAATCAATATGCTGTGATCATCAATTGATCATCCAATCAATCAAGAAGCATTGGCTACATGTTTACTTTGTATGTGCCAGGCACTGTGATAAACACACTGGGGTTCAAAGAAAGGCAAAGACAGAGTCCTTGTCCTTGGAGAGTTTATATTCTAACGGGGGAGACAACATTTACACATATAACTGTACATATAAGATATAGTGATATAAAAAGTACACTACATATATTGAATAAGAAAATAATAGCTTGAAATGGCACTAAAACTTTGAATACAATGTCTTCCTTTTATTTCTCTATCTTTACTTCTATCTCCATCTCTATCAATCTCTATCTACATATCTGTTGTTTAGTCATTTTTCAATCATGTCCAACTCTTTGTGACCCCATTTGGAGTTGTTTTGGTCAAATAAGTAGTTTGCCATTTCCTTCTTCAGCTCACTTTACAGATGAGGAAACAGAGGCAAGCAAGGTTAAGTGATTTGCCCAGGGTCACACAGTTAGCTAAGAGTCTGAGGCCAGATTTTAACTCAAAAAGATGATTCTTTCTGACTCTAGGCCTGGTTCTCTGCTTATTATTATACTTAGCTTCCCTATACCTCTCTCTCTCTCTCTCTCTCTCTTTATATATATACATATATATTATATATATATGTATGTATGTATGTATGTCTATATCTATCCACACCTATATTTATGTCCACATCTACATCACTATCTATCTACATCTTTATCTATCTATCATAAATGTTAGGTAGTCTCAGAGGGAAGGCACCAGCTGTGAGAGGGAGCAGGAGAAATGGGGTGGATGGAGATGGAGAGAAGTCTCCAGCAGAAGAATGGATATGAACTGAGTTCTGAAGAAATGCAGGAATGGGGGGGAGTCAGCCAAAAGACCTGAAGTTGAGAGATGGAATGTCTTGTTTGAGTAATAGCAAGGAGGCCATTGATGCTGGATCATAGTGAAAGAATACTGGAAAGGTAGGAAACCAAAACAAAAGAACTTTTAAAATTTTATCCTGGAGACATCAGGGATTTTCTAGAGTTTGTTGAGTCTTAGAGGGGTGACATGGTCAGACCTGTACTCTGGGAAAATAATTTTGCCAGATAGGCAGAGGATGGATGGGAGTGGGAGCAGATGGAATTCAGAGACAGGGAAATAAACTAGAAAAGGAGACCAAATGGCCAGTGTTTTTGTGTTGCGTCTTTCTGCTCTCGGGTAGGCTGGTTGCTGGACAACAGACAGTCTGTTGCCAGAACTGGAGCTGAGATCTTTCCAACTCTATAGAAACTGTCAGAGCTTAGACTTAGTAGGTATAGCCTCTAAGGACCCAGGGTATTCTTAACAACATAATTAGACCCCAAAGTAGGACTAAAAGCACAATTAATAGTGAACTTTATAATTAAAACTAAACAATGTTGAGGAATATTATTTTGTGAAACTATATCAATATAAAAGATTTCAGGGGGCACAGGAAATACTCATTCAATGAAAAGAAGGAATACTCATTAGTTTACCTTTTTCCTTGTGATATTTTGGGCAGGACAAGTAATGTTATAGCGAGAGCAGTGTTGTTTTCCTCAGCCTCTCATGTTGCTGGAAGGTAACTCAGCATCATTGATATAATACCAGGCTTAGGGAGAGGGGAGCCTGAGTTCAAATCTTACCTCAGAATCTTACTTACTGTGAGACCCTGGGAAAGTCATCTTCCCTCAAGCAGTAGTTTCTTCACTTGTAAAATGGGAAAATGATAATAGCATTTTTCTCATAGGTTGTTGTGAGATAATATCTGTAAAGGTCTCTGTAAAACTAAATGTTTATTATTATATACACATAAAGATTCTCTTTATTTTTCACTCTGAATATAGCTGTTTCTGAAAAAGTTGCAAAGATCTTGTTTCCTGGGTAGGGCTGTTCAGCCTCTGTTCTGGTAAAAGGTAGGTATCCGATCCCTGACTGGGATCAGGAGCTGTGGGGCCCACTCAGGACAGAGAAGCCTTCTTCCCAACCCTCTCTTGGCTTGACTGCCTGTCTCTGTTGGTGACTTTCCCACCTGACTTGCCTCTATTCTAACCTGTGTTGTTGTTGAATCTGTGACAGAGCAGAGGGGACAGAAGTTACCCTGATGACTCTGAGACATGCTTAGTTGCTTAGGAAATGCTGTCGTTTTCTAGTTCCCAATGGAAGGTAAAGGGGGTGGGGGAAGGGCACCCTGTCCCTGTTTCATTGGTGGTGATGGCAGTAATTGCAACTGGGTTAATAAACCAGATTCAACCTTTAGGTAACCAGTCATTGTTACCAGGGCAAAAATATCATCAAAAATGTATAATTCTCTTGAACTTAACCATTAAATAATTGGCATAGATGAAAACTGCTGGTAGTTACATTTTTGCTTAGAAAATTTTAATTGGGGCGGCTAGGTGGCACAGTGAATAGAGCACTGGAGTCAGGAGGACCTGAGTTCAAATCTGACCTCAGACATTTAACACTTACTAGCCATTGGGCAAGTCACTTAACCCTGACTGCCCTGCCTTCCCCCCTCCAAAAAAAGGAAAAAAAAATTAATTGCTCCTGCTTTACCTACAGGATGAAAGCTGTACTCCTTGGCTTTTTATTAAAGATCTTCCACAATATGATCTTAGTGTAATTTTAGTCTTATAATCCACTAGTCCCTAATACAGCTGTCTCTTCTACCCATTGCCCCACTCTACCCTAAATAACTATTCTTTTATTTTTTATTTTTTTTTATTAATTTGTTTCCTTTTAGTTTACAGGATTCAATTCCACAATTCCTTGAATTTCACATTTTGTCCCCCTCCCTCCCCTCCCCCCATGGCGGCTTATAGTCAAGTATAGGATCTGTAAATACTTTCACATTATACATTAGTCAGGTTATAAGGATGGATTGTACTAGCTGGAATGAAAAATGGTAAAGAAGACGTAAAACCAAATAAGAGAAGGAAAAAGATCAGGTATTTTGCTTCCACCTGGATATAAACTTAGTTCTTTCTAGTTCTTTCACTGGATGCTAAATAACTATTCTTGTTATTATCTCTAAGTCACACTGTTCCCCCTCCAGTTGGCATTCTCTCTTCCTCCTTTGCCTCTGCAGCTTCTGATCATCTTTTAAGATTTCAACTCAATTCCCATCTTCTTCTTTTCAACTCCAACACTTCACCATCTGAATGACCTGCTCGGTGCTTAGCATGTGCTGTCTTATATAGTTAAATCTCTTGTATTATTGTTTTTCATTTTTATTTTTTTCACACGTGCATATTTTGCTTCCTTAAGTTGAGAATTGTTGTTGTTCACTCTTTGTTCTAGAAGAGGACCAATGACATTAGGAGGGTAATGTCTTGACCTGCAAGTAACTTAGATTTAAGGGAGGTATCAGCTTTACTCTTTTCATCAGTCATTGGAGTCTAGTGGCAAGACACTAGTCAAGACAACTGGCGATGGTAAGTTAAGAATAAACAGCTTAAGGTCCAGGACAATGTAAGAATAGAGTAGCTAGAAAGTACCTTAGAGGCCATTTAATTCAGTCTTCTTATTTTATAGATAAAAAACCTGAGGCCTAGAATCCAACTCAAGGCCATAGAGCTAATGAATAGTTTTATTAGTCCAGATCCAGTGTTCTTCCCACTAATGACACAATCCCTTACTCATTCAGAACTTATGAGTTAAAGTTTTGGACAGCAGCAAAGAATGAATGATGACATTACTAGGAATAAGCCTAGTAAAATAGAAGAAGGGGAGGGGAAAAGAGAAAGGGAAGAAAGGAGAGGAGATAAGGGGAGAAAAGAAGAGGAAAGAAAAGAAGAGAAAAAAAGGAGAGAAAAGAAATGAGAGGAGAGGACACTAAAGGATACTGAATGTGATGAGAGGAGACAAAAAGGGAGGGAAGAAGGAGCTTTTCTTCTGTATTTTGTCAAAAGTATAATGACTAAATAAAGGGAGGTAGCTGGAGTGGTCTCATGAATGGAAAATGTGTTTAAGTGTCCTTTCCAGATGTCAGAGTTAGGGATACTCCCTGTGATCTAAAGATCATTACACAGTCCCTTCTGTCCACAGACACCTTGGCTCCCAGGTCTCCTGGGTTCTCCAAGACTCCAAGTTCCATGAGAAATCCACTATGCCACACTGTTTCTTTATATCACCACAAGATCTAGCAAGTACTAAAGGTATTAGTGGTGCCCAACAAGTAGTTGTAAAGTTGGTTGAATATACATATTGCTACTTCCTTCACAAAAGCCAAGAGCAGAAGAAAGGCGAAGTAAACAGTTAAACTGTGGGATGATGCTTTTAATTTGGTCCACCAAAAAAACCCCAAAACCCACAAATATTTTTCTCTTATATTCACCACTAGGGGGCAGTATAGCAACCCAGAACACGAGAATGGCAGACATATAGGTTAAAGAATTAACTCGGCAATATAGGAAAACTTTGGGGACATGATTTTACGCTACAACACAAAGGAAAACCATGTCAACATAACCTCAGATATGCAATATGACATTGTTGGCATTAAACACACACACAATAGCTCTTGAGTGACAGATTGGGTCTTTTGTGTATTTTAGACAGCATATAGTTAATCATAGGCTAAACTATAAATATTAATACTTAGGCAATCATTTGTGCAAATAGGTACATGGCTCTTACTGCCACAGCCTATACAGGAGGAGGTACAAAATTATAATTAATTTTGGTCTTGATGTCTCCAGCGGGCAAGATGCCCCAGTACATGTGGATTGAGAAAGAGACGGAATGAAGATAAGATGTCATCAAACATTTGTGGAGCTTTTATTGGGCTTATATTTCAGAGTAGTTTGTTAGAAAGAGTGCTGGAACTAGAGCCTTTTGATTTTACCTGGGTAATCTTAGACAAATCACATTATCTGTCCAGGTCTTACTTTTGTCATCTGTAACATTTGGGGGCAAGGGTTGAACTAGGGTTTTCTAAGATCCTTTTCAACCCTAAATCTGTGATCCTGTGATTCTTTGCTAGGGCATGTGATAATGAAGACAGGAATTAGACCTGTGATTTCATTAAAATAAGAAATACCCAGATGAGGAAACTGCCTCTACCCATTCAGATTGGCACCTTCTCTGCAAGCCATAGCCTTCTAAAGTTGTCTAGAGTACCAAGAAATTAAATCACTTGCCCGTGGTCACATAGCCAGTGTATATAGGGGCAGGACTAGAAATCAGGTCTTGATGATTTCAAGGAGGAGCCTCTATTTAATGCTGAATGCACAGAAGCAGCAGAAGCTTATCTTACACCATTTGTATTTGGACCCTATGGAAAAATTGAGAAGAATGAGCTATTAATACCAATAGCAATAATAATGGCTAACATTAACATCAGTACTTTACATTTTAAAAGGACTTTATATATAGGATATTCTTATATATACACAGCATCATTCCAATTCACGCTTAGATGGAGCAGATAAAATTTGTAAATCGCTTTTCTCACTATCCTGTGATCTAAATAATAAAAATATCATTATTTTCATTTTATAGATGGAAAATATGAAATCTAGACGCATTAAGTGACTTGAACAAGACTATATAGTGAGTAAGTGAAATAAGCAAGGAAGAGAGGACAAAAAAGAGTTTGTGATGTATTTTTCCAAGCGTGCAAAAGCCAAAGAAAAGCTAAAACAAGTCTCATGGAAGGAAGTTGTGCTCAAGGGTCATCCCTGGTCTACAGAGTGGGAATGACATTATATAGTATTAAAGGTTCTAAAAGGCCCTCACCTACTGACAAATCCCTGGCTTCCCATCAGCCTATCTATAGAGTACCTTTTTTGGGCCGAGGACTGGCTTTGGCTGGGCCTTGAAAGGATGGGAGGTAAATTTCATTGGTAAGAAGGAGGACAGGGCATTATTGGGGGGGGAAGAAACAGGCAGAATGGTCCAATGGTGGCTTATGATCAGTCAGGGGTGAACATAATGAGGAATGAAGGGTGACAAAAGGGAGAGGAAAATGCACAAATGGAAGATTGAGGGGAGTGGTGAGGACCACTTTAAATTATATATTATACTCCTAAATTTGCTCAGGTCTGGCATGGAAAGAAAGAGGGGTCAGGTTCAGGTGAACGACAGTATGAAAGGGAGCAACTGAAAGCTCTCCCTTCACCCATAATCTTAGGGAAGTGCCATTAGACATAAGAGGGAAACAGGGCTCAGATACTTCACATTGAAGAGAGTCCTGATGCCTGTAATCACACATATCCTGCTAGGTGGAGTAATGAATCAGAATAGCTAACACTTTGAAGACCCTCTCTTAATTACCCTGAACAGGTCCTCAGGTGATAGACATAGCTCTTCCCTATGCCCAGAGTCAAGGGTCAAATATTAACCATAAAAGGGACCTTCATATGCAATTCGCTGGTTCTACTTAAAGAATTGTTGACTCCTGGGGAATAGAAAGGATTTTGAGAGGTCATCTAGTCCAGTGGTCTCCAAATTTTTTGATCATATACTCCATTATTAAAACAATTTTGAACTTGCATCCTCCAGATATGTTCTTCCTTCCTTCCTTCCTTCCTTCCTTCCTTCCTTCCTTCCTTCCTTCCTTCCTTCCTTCCTTCCTTCCTTCCTTCCTTCCTTCCTCCCTCCCTCCCTCCCTTCCTTCTTTTCTTCCTTCCTTCCTTCTTTCTTTCCTTCCTTCCTTTTTCTCCCCCTTCTAGGCATTTAGGTGGTACAATTGATAAGTGCTGGATCTAGAATAAGGAAGATCTGAGCTCAGATTCAACCTCAGGCACTTAGTAGCTTTATGACCCTGGACAAGTGACTTAATCCTTATCTGTCTCAATTTCCTCCTCTGCAAAATGAGGATAATAATAACACCTACATCATAGGGTTGTTATTATGATAAAATGAGATGTTTGTAAAATACTTAGACTTTAAAGTGCTATCTATATGCTATCTATTGTTATTTATTATATAGATGTATTACTACCCTACCATATATATGCATATATTATGAAACATATACTAAAAGAGAACTGAAAAAGAATGAGATAAGCATGAAATAAATAATAATCTAAAATATTTTAAATTCATTTGTTAGTGGTACAAAATTCCTGTTTTTGAGAGCAGTATGATACTTCATTATTTTCTGAAAAATCCCTATGTATTTATATCTTGAGGGATAGGACAGACTTATAAGTAATAATTTTTTGAATTCATTATTCAGTTAATTTGATCAATGTAGCTAGCCAAGCAGGTGGATTTTTCCCATACTTTTAAAAAATAGAGCAATACAAAATAGAATAGTCAGGGAACACAGCAGCTTTTCAGGAGTCATGTTTCTCTGGGTGTGGCTGTTCCCTATAAACAATGCAAAAACAAGCAAAACAGAATTGTCTCTGATTTCAACTCAGAAGAAAGATTTCAATATAAATCTATTCCTTTTTCATGGTTCTGCTTAGTGAATGGTTTCACATCTTAATTGCTCATTCAAGTTTGGATATTTTAGTTATGATTTTGTATGAATGTGAGGGAAAAAAAAGGTCAATCTGCCTAGACCATAAGGTTTTAGAAGGGAAACAGCACATAATAAGGCTGGAGAAGAAAGCGAGGGACAAGTAATGGATGCTTTTAAATGCCAAACAGGAGTTTATAGTTTATCCTAGAGCCAAGAGGGAACCACTGGAGTTTATGGAGTGGAAGTAGGACTGGTTAGATGTGGAATTTGGGAAAATAACTTTGGCAGCTATATGGAGGATAGATTAGAAAAGGGAGAGACTTGAGGCAGGGAGACCAATTAAGAAGTCATTGAAATAATCCAAGGGAGAGAGGATGATACCTTGAACTAGAGTGGTGATGGTGTAAGTGGAGAGAAAGGAGCATATTTTAATTTTTAAAATTTCTGCCCACTTAATAGGATTTTATTTTCGGTGTGGCTAGGTGGCGCAGTGAATAGAGCACTGGCCCTGGAGTCAGTAGAATCTGGGTTCGGATGAGGCCTCAGACACTTAACACACACACACAAAAAATCTAGCCATGTGACCTTGGGCAAGTCACTTGACCCCAATGGCCCTCCTGAAAGCAAAACAAACAAACAAACAAAAAAACCACAAGAAAGAAAAAAGAGAGAGAAAATAGCATGCTTCGATCTGCATTCAGACTCCATAGTGCTTTATCTGGATGTGAATAGCATTTTCAATCTTGAGTCATTTGGAATTGTCTTAGATCATTGTATTGATAAGAGTTAAGTCCGTCATAGTTGATCATCCCATGATGTTGCTGTTACTGTGTACCATGTTCTCCTGGTTCTCCCTTCACTCAGCATCAGTTCATATAAGTCTTTTCAGGTTTTTCTGACATCTGCCTGCTAATCATTTCTTATAGTACAATAGTATTCCATTACATTCATATAACACAACTTGTTCAGCCATTCTCCAATTGATGGGCATCCCCTCAATTTCCAATTCTTTGCTACCACAAAAAGAGCTACTACAAATTTTAGTGTACATGTTGGTGCTTTTCCCTTTTTTATGATCTCTTTGGGATACAGACCTATAAATGATATTGCTGGATGAAATGGTATGCACAATTTTATAACCCTTTGGGAAGGAACATATTTTAAAAATATAGTAGAAAACAAAATTTGGCAACTCTGTGGATCTACAGGTTGAGTGAAATTGAGTTAAAGTTGATTCTTTTTTTTTTTTTTGCCTTTTGGAGGGCAATTGGGGTTAAGTAACTTGCCCAAGGTTACATGGCTAGTTTTTTTGTGTGGGTGTCAAGTGTCTGAGGCCAGAACCGAATTCGGGTCCTCCTGACTCTGGGGCCAGCACTTTACTCACTGCGCCACCTACCCACCCCTTAACAAATTATTATTGTTATTATTTGCTTTTTGGAGGGCAGTTGGGGTTAAGTGAGTTGCCAAGGTCACATGGCTAGTTTTTGAGTGTGTGTGTATTAAGTGTCCGAGGCTGGATTTGAACTCAGATCCTCCTGACTCCAGGGCCGGTGGAGTCTTCACTGAGCCACCTAGCCTTCCCTTATCGTTGATTCTAAAGTTATAAAGCTATATGTCAGTAAGCCAGATAGTGTCTTCCAGAAATAGGAAAGTTTGGAAGAGAGATAGGTTTTCTGGGGAAAGATAATATAGTAAGATTTACCATGCAAATAACAATGAATCCATTCCTGTCCATCCTGTGGTTCTCATTCCATCCTACTTGAAATGGAAAGGTGAAGTATGCAAAATAATGGTGTGGGAGGACCCTTATTCATTGGTCACTGGCTCAGAGTTCGGTCTGCCATTTGAAGGGGCCTGATATGGTCTTAGTTCAGTCATAACTGCTCTAAGAGGCTAAAATCAGGAGACTGAGGAATATGAATAGCAGTAGGAAGGGTCAAATAAGGGCATTATTGGTGGATAATGGATTCTATTGGAGACAAGCCCCACAATTGGCTGTCCTGAAGAGGGTCCAATGCAGTGAATATTTCCACCCTTCTAACTGGTTGATGGCACACTCCTTGGAGTCATGCTATGGTTCTTTTAGAGGCTGCTGATCTAATCTATTCCCTCAGGTGAGCGTCCATCAAAGTCATCGTAGACTGATCAATATTCATGAAAAAAAACCAAACACACCAACAAGCCAACAACACCCTAAACTCTTTTATACAAGATCTCTTTCAGAGCCAGTTTAGGGAAAAACAACAGCAAAGAACATACATCTCAAAGAAACTATTCTGTTAGTTGTCTTCTATATGTTTAGAAAATACTTAGAGCTTCTTGTCATTATTTCTCAAGGGCTCAAATTCAAACAAGTAGAATATACAGGACCATAGCAAGCAAATACTTGAACATAACAAAAACCCAGTGGTACCCTGGATGTTCAGAGGGCCCTTACTTGATTGTAAATTGACAGGTAGCATTCACAGCAGGTTGAGGGCTAACTAGTGGGTATGCCTGATGTCAAAGGGAAGTGTGAATTTCAATGTTAATTGATTGATATTTTTCACTCCCTTTCATTTGCTACCCTTGCAGTGGGGAGTTATATGGATGACTAGGGAGACATGATTATGCATTGGCTTTTGCTAATTCTGAATGTTTAAATGTTGCAGTCAACTTTTCAACATCTCAAAGGTGAGTGGAGCCTAAGCTCAAAATTAATCTTCATTGAAAAGGAGAATCACCAGACTCCCCTATTCGTGTTCCATCGTCATGTCCATTGCTTAATAGAGCTATCAGGTGGCACAGTGGAGGGAGCACTGGGCCTGGACTCAGGGCAAAAATGGCCCTGGATACTTCCTAGTTGTGTGACCCTGAGTAAGTCACTTAACCGCTCAGTTTCCTCAACTGTAAAATGAGGATAATAATAGCTCCTACCTCCAAGAGCTATTATGAAGATCAAATGAGATAATATTTGTAAAACACTTAGCTCTGTGCCTGGCCCACAGTAGGTGCTTAATAAATGCTTGTTCCCTTCCCTTCCTCCACAGGCTTTCATTCTCTTTCTAGATTTCTCCTCTGTTCTTATTCATAGGGTCCTAGTGTAGGACATCATTACAATCTGCATGACTTATTGCAATAACCTCAAACTGGAACTTTCAGCCTCCACTCTCTAATCCACTTTTCTCATTGCTGCCTCACTTAGTGTTTTTATGTATCGGATCATGACACTTCTCTGACATCTTTATTGTCTATTCAGTAAAGTTCAAACTTATTTGCCTGGCATTCAAGGCCCTCTAGAATTTCAATTTGATTCCACTATACTTTTCTAGTCTTATCTCATTTGATTTCACTTCACAAATTATATACTGCAGCCAAATATTCTATTCAACCCAAATGTCCTCCACTTTCCAAAGTCCCCATCTTCACTCACACGTAGCAGGGTGCCTGGTATATATAGTAAGAGAATAATGCATGCTTTTTGACTTGACTTGTTGATACCATTGTCTTTTTTTTTTTTTTGCTTTTTGGAGGGCAATTGGGGTTAAGTGACTTGCCCAAAGTCACACGGCTAATAAGTATGTCAAATGTCTGAGGATGGATTTGAACTCAGGTCCTCCTGACTCCAGGACCTGTGCTCTATTCATTGCACCACCTAGCCATCCCTCCCATCTATTTTTAAAAAATGCACAACTCAAATGCTTCTTTTTGCTTGCCATCTCCACATATCAGGCTTGTGAGTAGTGACCTCCTCATTCAGACATCTTGATTGGTTTCCTTCCTCTTTAATATACTTATGTAGACCAGATCTCATTCAATTATGGGCATCCTTGAAAGCTACCCTAGCTTCAAGGCATATTTTGAATCAGCCCCCACTGAAAGTCTCAGTTCATGAGTCTTCCTCATGGCATCTGGTGGTCAGTGGGTAGAGCTCAGGCCTTGCAGTCATTTAGACCTCAGTTCAAATTCAGCCTCAGACACTTTATACCTATATTATCCTAGGTAAGTCTTTTAACTTTTCTTAGCCTCAGTTTCCTCAACTGTAAAGCAGGTATGATAACATCACCTACCTCTGAGGGATATTGTGAGGACTAAATGAGGTAATATTTGTGAGAAAAATGCTTAGCCCAGTTCCTAGCACATAGTAGGCACTATATAAATGCTTATCCTCTTTCCTTCCTTCCTAGGTATCTTTCACTTGGGCAAGTAAAAGTTGTTGGAGAAGCTATATCTTCTATCAGTTTAGAAAGAATGTAGAAGTTTATATTAATATGTTGATTTAGTCAGTAATCCAACAAATAGACAATTATGGCCTGGTAAGCTTCTTCGCTGGCACAACCAGAAAAGAGGAGTTGTATGGTTGCCAAGGTGACAGGGAAAACACAATAATAGAGTATTAGTCTGGGAGAAAGAGAGTGCATATTTTCACCAAGAACACCAGGGAGGCAAAACACACACACACACACACACACACACACACACACACACGAAAGTGATTACCAGGTGAAATACGGTATGAACACGTACAAAGAAAACCAAACGTGGTCTTTGCTGAGAGGACAAGAAGAGTGGGATAAGAGGCGAAGTTTTCAAAGTGTTTAAAAATAATAATAGCAGCTGGTATTTATAGAGAACGTTAAGATTTGCAAAGCACATTATAAATATTGATTCATTTTATCCTGACAACAACTCCTGGGAGATTGGTATTATTGCTGTCCCCATTTTACACATGGGGAAACGGATGCAGACAGATGAAGTGACAGAGCTAGTAAGAGTGGATTTGAACTCAAGCTATCCTGACTTGCTGTCCAACACTGTACCACTCACTTGCCCAATGGCTATGTTGTTTTTCTACAAAGGTTAGGGTAGAAAACTATTCCAGAAGGTTGAGCTATTATATTGCCTTTGGCAAAGGTGATCTTTGTAACATAATTAAACATAAATATAAAATAAATGAGGGATATCTATTATTTCTTGACTTGTTCCTTTTCCCTGGTTTTATGCAGAGCTATTGCGGAAACGAACACTTGAGAAGACCCTTGTAAATTCAATCCAACTTAATGAATGGTAAACATGTTGGAAACTCCATCACCCTCTTTTAATGCCTTAGCATGGCATAGAAATGAGCCTAAGGTCCCAAACAGGGTGCCAGTGAGTTGAAAGCTCTGGCAGATACTTCTTCCAAATTAGGAAGGCTGCTAGGTGGTGAAATGGATAGAAGACCATTCCTATAGTCAGGAATATCTGAGTTCAAATCCAGCCTTCGATGCTTCCCAGCTGTGTGACTCTGGGCAAGTCATTTAATCGTGGTCTGCCTCAGTTTTCCCAACTGTAAAATGGAAATGGTGATAACTTCTACCTCACAGGATCGGTGTGAGGATGAAATGAGAAAATATAAAGTGTTTAGCATGCTCTCTTGTACATAGTAAGTATTTAATCAATACTTCTTTCTTTTCTTGAAATTAGAAAGTAGTAAGTTGAAATTCAATTTAATTTTGAAAGCACTTAGTAGATGATGTTAAGTAACAGACACCGTACCCTGCAGACAGAACCAAAAAAAATGCAGTAGCTCTACCAGCAAGGTGCTTACATTCCAGTGTAATGGAAGGTTTGGGTCTTTCACTGCACTGTCTGCTGTCCATGAATCAGGTTTATCTGGAGAAACTCCTCACCAGAATTTGACCACCAGATGATGAAATCTTCTGGTCACAACTCACAAAGACTGTCTACTCAGATGGAGAGGGAATATCCTCACTCATGAAATCTTGGAAACATCAAAAATGTCTAACTTTTGGTATTATATTAAAGGCAATTATTCTAGAATGGAATAGCTACTCTCCTTTGGCATATTACAGAAGAAATTAGGTCCTGAGCACTGAGAATTGTGGGGTGATAGAGAACAATGTTTGTAGGACTTTGCAGTGACAGGCTCCTGAAATTTTAGACTTTATAAAAATTTCAGGGTGATATTATAGTAATTTTTTTCATTTTTCTCATACCTGTTATTTTTGGGTCTAGACTTATGATTTCATTGTTGTGGGAAACAATCAGTATTCAAACTCCCTCTACCAATGGAGACCAGTAACCCATTTATAAATTATATTCTTAGAGAGTTGGCCGGATATTGAGTGACATCCATGGATACTCAGCTAGCTCATTCTTAGACCTGGTGTCATTATCTTAGTCTAAGACTTCAGGGTTCAAGTCACCGTGACTCTTAGGTGAGCCCCTTCTCTGTAGGTCGTTGCCTTCTCTCTTAGGCTTCCTGTGATCTAGAGTCTCTCACCCAATAAGAGTATTCACCTGGTAATGTCACCATGTTGAAGATTCATGCCATGTTTAGTCTCCTGAGAGAGTCAGCCTCCACACAGACAGAGACACATAGACACATACTTGCTCTCTTACTCATAAACCCCAATAAGTAAGGCTACCTCAGTCCCAATGATTTGTGGGAAACTGGGACCAGGGACATGTCCCCTACAAATAGCAGTAGAAGCCCCAGCTAAGGCAACAGAAGATACAGGGAGTTACTATAGAAGTTGTCCCATAAAAAGAAAGTGACCAAATCTGTTCCTCAGACCCCAGCTCCTTACCTGAAGTTCTATTTGGCAGAAGGAAGTTTAGAACCAGAGCAGAGGCAGGTATAGAGAAAGGCAGAGAGGGAAGGGAAGAAACAATAGAGGCAAGGCTGACACTGCCCCTGCTTGATGTTTTAGTACCTGAGAACCCTGGTTAGTCCAGTGTTAGTTAACATGACTCAGGTCAGCCTTTTACTTCCAACCTGGCCCCTAACCCCAGCAGCAGTTTTTACTCAAACAGGTATTGGGGTTTTAAGGGGGTAGCAGGTTGCTGAGCAGTAACTGCTCTGGTCCTCACCCCAGCCCCCAAACCCCAGAGATTCTCATAGGTGCTTAAGCATTTGACAGAGAGAACCGTATGACAGTAAAACACTGTTTGCTATATGCTATTGTTTTATTTTTTTAATTTAATATTTTATTTTTCCCAAATTGCATGCAAAAACAATTTTAACATTTGTTTTAAAAATTTTTTTGAGTTCCAAATTCTCTTCCTCCCTCCCTTCCCTCTCCTCCCCACTCACTCCTCACTTATCCAATTGATAAGGCAAGCAATTTGGTATAGATTATATATGTGCAGTCATGCAAAACACATTTCCGTGTTGTTCATGTTGCAAAAGAAAATACAGACAAAAAAGTCAAGAAAAATAAAATAAAGAAAAAGCATACTTCAATCTGTATTCAGACTCTTATCAGTTTTTTCTCTGGAAATGGATAGCATTGTTCATCACAAGTCTTTCAGAATTGTCTTGGATCTTCGCATTGCTGAAGACGAGCCAAGTTATCACAGTTAATCATCATACAATATTGCTGTTTCTATATACAATGTTCTTCTGGTTCTGCTCATTTGACTGTATCAGTTCATGTAAGGCTTTCCAGATTTTTCTGAGAGCATCCTATTCCTCATTTCTTATAGCATAATAGTACTCCACTATGATAATATATAACAACTTGTTCAGCCAGTCCCCAGTTAATGGACATCCCCTCAATTTCCAATTCTTTGCCAACACTAAAAGAACTTCTAGAATTTTCGAACATTTCTTGTTTTTCCCCCTCTTTTATGACATTGTTTTCTATACTCATTTTTTATCTACATAACCCCCTGGATTGCTTTGGGGAACCGAAGGGCAGGGGTGTGCTGGAACCAGCTACTACTTCCAAGATGATGGGAAATGTTCAGTGTGAGCATTTACACCTCAGAAATGGGCAAATACAGCAAATCAGGCCTTGATTTATTGCTTTGTGGATCACTCAATAAAGTGATGAAGAAAATGTTAGAAAGACAGAGTCAACTTAAAAGTGTATTAAGCAGTGAATTTTTCCCTCTGGAGTACACCAATGAATAGGACTTATAGAAAGAACCTTGAGAAATGATGTTTTGAAGTCAGGTAACTAGGATCATTTTAGGAAATTAAGAACTCACTGTATTTGTAGCATATGGGAAACCCTACTATGGACATTGAACTCCATCATCAGCTGAACAGGTAGCTAGTGGATAATATCCTAGGACTACTCAAGAAACCCCACCAAAAGCATAGATCATAGATCACAGGTCTATTTATGGGCAGCTGGGCAGTGTAGGGGATAGAAAGCCAGGTTTGGCATTAAGAAGACCTGAGTTCAACTCTGGCCTGAGATACTTCCTAGATATATTTGTTTGCCTCATTTTCCTCTTCTGTAAAATGAGGATATTAATAACACCTACCTCCCAGACTGTTGTGAGGATCAAATGAGATAAGAATTGTACATTATTTAGCACAGTGCTTGACACACAGTAAGCCCTATGCAAATGTTAGCTATTATTGTTATACATTTGGAAGGGATCTTAGAAATAACCTTTAAAATATATGTAGCTTTTTGGAGGGCAATTTGGGGTTAAGTGACTTGCCCAAGGTCACATGGCTAGTTTTTGTGTTAAGTGTCTGAGGCTGGATTTGAACTCAGGTCCTCCTGACTCCTGGACTGGTACTCTACTCTCTGCGCCATCTAATCACCCCTAAAATAAATTTTTATAATTTTGTGAATGTGTTATTTAACCTACTCATTTATTAAAACAATATTTTATTTTCCCCTAGTTACATATAAAGACAATTTTTAACATTCATTAAAAAAATTTTTTTTGTTCCAAATTTTCTCTCTCCCTTCCTTACCTCTCCCCTTTCAGTAAGCAATTTGATATAGGTTATATATGTTCAATCATGCAACACATATTACCATATTAGTTATATTGTGAAAGAAGAGACAGACCCAAAGAGGAAAAAAAGAGCCTCGAAAAAATACAGGAAGTGAAAAATAGTATACTTTGATCTACATTAGGATTCCATCAATTCTTTCTCTGGAGGGGTGGATGGTATTTTTCAGTATAAGTTCTGTCTTGGATCATTGTATTGCTGAGAATAGCTAAGTCATTCGCAGTTGTTCATTGTACAGTGTTGCTGTTATCGCATACAACGTTTTCCTGGTTCTGCTCACTTCACTTTGTATCAGTTCATGTAATTCTTCCCAGGTTTTTCTGAAATCTGCCTGTTCATCATTTCTTGTAGCACAGTAATATTCCATTACAATCATGTGCCACAACTTGTTCAACCATTCCCCAATTGATGAGCATCCCCTTAATTTCCAGTTCTTTGTTACTGTGGATGTGATTTTATTCATTTAAAAACATTCTGATAAAAAGTACACAGGCATTACCAGATTGCTAAAGAACTACTCTTCTTATTCAATCCACTTCATTTTATAGATGAGAAAACTGAGGCCCGGAGACTTAAGTGACCATGTGAGGTTACTCACATAGCATAGCCAGGATTCAAACTCCAAACTCTGTGATTTCAAGTCTCATGGCACAGCATTTAGCACAATGCTTGGAACATAGTAAGTGCTTAATAAATGCGTATGAACTGACTGTTCTTTCCAGTTCACTGTATATATTAGATAAAATTAATTAATTAATTAAAGTTAATTAATCCTGTGCTAGTCACATAATCAATATTCAAAAAAAACTGTGCAATTAAAGTAGAATGTGAGCTGTTATGGGAACATTTTTCTCTCCAAAAATAATTTTTTTCTATAACGTGACTAAAAACTTGAATGATCTATATCCAAAGTTTATCATATATTTTCTAGATAAGGAAAAGTTTGTTTTTTGAAGTGGGAAAAGACTCTTCCTTCTTTTGGATGAGACTATGAAGACTTTTCTCAAGCAGTGATACCCATTGATATAGGAATTGAGTGGCATAACTTCTCCCCCCCCCTGCCCCCCCACCAAAAGAGAGATTACCAAATTACGTGAGACCAGTTGTTACTAATCCCAACTGACATGCATGGGATTTCTTGGATGGTCTTAACATATTATCTACTAGCTTCATATCAAATCTATGTTGGAATTAAACATGTTTTCCCTGAAGTCTTTCTTCTTCAGTCCCTCATTGCAACACATTTTATCTTCCTTGCTGTTATGGTATTAATATTTAATTTTTCTCTTAACAGTCAATAGAAATTGTGGTGTTGTGCCTAAATGTTAGATTGAGATTAAATTTACAAATGATTTAATGATTTCAGCCCTTGGGAAAATGTACTTGCTTTAGAGTTAGAGGACTTGGGTTTAAATCTCACCTTTGCAACTTACTAGTTATGTAACTTCGGGTAAAAAGCTTAACCTCTCCGGGTCTCAGTTTCCTCATTTATAAAATAAGGGGACTAGACTACATGTAGATAAAAAGAAAGAAACTATGCAAATTGCTTTGCCAATTTTAAAGTGCTAAATAAAATTTAACTATGACAATGATGATCCTATGATAACAGTAGAATAAGAAGATGTGCCCTAGCTCCCTATACCCACTTCCCCTCACAAGTAACTGAGCTCTGACGGTGACTCTTTTCAGGGAGGCAGTGAGGATGGAGATTTCCTTGGGGCAGGGGCACTGAGCTCTCCCTGGGGCTTGGTTGGCTTGGATGGTACTTGGTGTGCCTTGTTGGGCTTCTGAGGGTGGAAGAAGATGCTTGCCTCCAATTCAGTCATCTGTGGTTGAGATTAAGAAAGGAAAGCAAGAATAAGGAAAAGAAAAGTAGGGTTGAGTTTTTCTGAGATTTAAACCTGCCATTATAATTTTTTATCCTGTTTTTATTTCTATCATATTGAACACAGTTCCCTTTCTATCCCTTAACAACTTTGATCTCATGAGTTTCCTCTACCATTGCACCATGCGTATCCTACTTCCGTGAGTGCCTGTGTCCTGGTACAACACAGAGCAATTGAAGAAAGAGACCATGGCATCATGGATTTAGGGTTGGAAGAGAACTTGACAATTATGTAGTCCAACTATCTGAAGTTAAATCACTTACCCAGCATCATACAGGCAGTAAATAACAAAGCCAAGACTTGAGTCCTCTGACTCCAGTGTGGGAGGGAGGGATGATGAATGGGTGAGTGTAGTACACTATGGCATATTATAGTATATAATAATTTATTGTTGTTCAGTTGTTTTCAGTCATTTCTGACTCTCCATCACCCCATTTAGGGTTTTCTTGGCAAAGATATTGGTGTGGTTTGCCTTTTCCTTCTCCAGCTTGTTTTACACGTGAGGAAACTGAGGCAAACAGGGTCAAGTGACTTGCCCAGGGTCACATAGCTAGTAAGTGTGTGAGGCCAGATTTGAACTTATGATGCTGAGTCTTCCTGCTTCTAAGCCCAGTGTTCTATCCACTGCACCATCTAATATGATATGTGATATGTGATGATAATGATGAAGGTGACGACAACAACAATAATTTGTTCCAATCTGCATAGATGTTGAAGACCAGGTTTGGTCAAGATAATTGTGTAGTGGAAAGACTTAGAATCATAAGACTTGAGTTGGAGTCTTAGTTCTGCTATTTAGTACTTGTGTGGCCTTGGGCAAGTTACTTTATCTCTCTGGGCCTCAATGTCCTCATCTGTAAAAGGAGAGGATTGGGTTTGATGGTATCTGAAGACCTTCGAACTCTAAATCTTATGATCCCTGTCAATGGTACAATCATCTTCCTAGTCACTCAAGCTAATAACTTCACAGACATTGCTTTCTTGCCTTTCACGTGTAATAAATCATCAAGTTCCTTCAATTCTCTCTCCTTGATGATGGACACGGTGTCTAATTTATATTTGCATCTCTCTTAGTCCATAGCAGAGTGTCTCACATACAGTAGATACTTAGTAAATTTTGTGAAAAGTGGAAATGAATGGTTAGAGATACAAAGGAATGAAACTACCTAGATTTGGGCACATCAATTTAAGGTTCTCTTTATAGGACCCTTAAAAAGGAATAAGTACGAAGTTTCCAACACTATCCAGTACGCTCCTTATTCATCCCCCTTCATCACCACCCCCACCCCGGGATTTATGAGCATGAAGGGAACTGTCATACCAGAAGATTTCTAAAATACATATTTTGTAAGAGTGGCAAAACAGAAACAAGTTCAAAAAGACAGAGGAAAGACACTCCAAGTCTTTGGCAAACAGGATTTTGCTGGAATTTATAGGGTTCCTCGGTTATGCCTTTGATCCATGCACTGATTTCCCAATGCTTTAACAGAGACCATGTCAAGTGGTGCTAAGAAATGAAAACGCCATTTCCCTGACATGCAAAAATCACGTCTTCTGCCTTCATGGACAAAAAGAGCAACAGTTGTGGCCCAAGTTGTTTTCTTAAAGCGCTTCTTTCGCTCCTCTGTACCTCTCCTTGCCCCCATTTATTTGTGCAAAAAACACTTTTTTCTTCTCCCTCTTTAGGAGCGAATGAAAAACACCCAGAGTTACTTAAGCCAAAGGAAGTTAATGGTACATCTATGAGGAGAGGAAGCCTTGCAACTGACTTTTACTCTGTTCATCTTTTATTGTAGGAGTCTTGGGCTCAGAGCCAGGTTAGCTGATTATGGCAAAGGAGCAAAACTTTGGTGGTTGAGAAAAGCAGCACCCTCTCCCCTCCTCCACCTGATGGCTCGTTTTCCAGTGTCTTGAAACAAATCATTTTCTAGTGTTCCTCCACTCTATACCCACCAGACAAAATTCAGAAGACTCAAAATGACAACTATCCAATATGAGATCCTATAGGATTCTCCTTTCTTAATATATTCCGGGGAATTGGAGAGGACAGTGAACTATAATCCTAAATGATTGCACAAGAGGTTTCCGCTCAGTGACAGCTTTCTGAGCTTTCCATCCCTTTTGTCTATGCCCTGATTCTTCTTTCTATCAGTGGGCCTGGGAGCACTGACTACTAAATTGAAAGAAACTTACAGAAATGTCTGGGACATTGATGATAATGACAACTCGTATGTTAAAGTGGTGATGTGAGCTTCGGTGGGTATTTGCTATATTCCATTCTTTACCATACTCTGTTCCTGACTTTGGAGAAGACCCTTGATTTTCTCATGCCTCAGTTTATCTATCTGTAACATAGCTTTGGGGAAACTAGGAAGTGCAGTGGATAGAATGCTGGGGGTGGAGTCAGGAAGCTGTTACTCAGTCATTTTTCAGTCATGTCCAACTACTTGTGACTCCATTTGGGGTTTTCTTGGCCAAGGTTCTGGAGTAGTTTGCCATTTTCTTCTTGAGCTTATTTTGCTCATTTGAACTCAGGAGATGACTCCAGGTCTAGGACTCTATCAACTGTGCCACCTAGCTGCCTCAAGAGCATTTAAAAGGAGTCAGAAAGTCCTGAGTTCAAATCCAGCCTCAGACACTTAACTAGTGTGACCTTGGACAAGTCACTTAACCCTGTTTGCCTCAGTTTCTTCATCTGTAAAATGAGCTGGAGAAGGGAATGGCAAACTACTCCAGTATCTTTGCCAAGAAAACCCCAGATGGGGTCACAAAGAGTGGACACACACACACACACACACACAAAAGGGTTGGATATGACTAAAAAAATCAGACAACAATAACAAATAACAGCTTTAATAATACTCATTTCTTGGTGGCAGCTAATTTTCAAATGAAATTTCTCAAATAAAAAAATGGAAAAAAGCTCAAATTTGAGATAACTGATCGACACCTTGCTATAGTGAGAAGATGAGGGACTAAGAAACAAGATTTCTTGTTCCACCACCAAAGTTCAGTGTGAGAACTTGAGTGAGTTATTTAAATTCTGGTTTTACCTTTAAAATGAAGGCATTGGATTCAGCGATCTTTGATATGCCTTCCAATTCTTAAATTCTGTCATTCTTTTCTGGCTAGAGCATTCTTTTACCTTTCTGCAGTGGTCTCACCTTAGTTCCATCTCTTGGTTCCTACTCTATTTACTTTCATGGGGAGGTTTTTAAAATGCTCTTGGCTAGAGCAGCAAGTCACACCAAAGTTACCTTGAAGTTGCTGGTAGGGGGTAAGCTGGAGCCAGCTCAGTCTGACTCTTATGAGTCAAATATTTATTGTTCACATTTATATCTTGCAAACTAAGCTACAAATCAGGACTTGATTTATTATTTTGCTCATAGTCTAGACTTAAGAAAGTCTAGAAAATTGGTGAAAGTTGGTGAACATATTTATAATGCAAATTAAACTTAATAGCTTGTCATGTGCATCTTTTATTATTATTATTATTATTATTATTATTATTATTTGGAGAGCTGGTCACTAAACGTCAAACCAGCACACCAGGTTGCGGGTATCCTCAAACCTTCAAAAGGATCCCGTGAAGATTATTTGTAGAAACTGGTTATGTTTAGAGCAGAATAGAAAAGACTTGGGGGAACTTGATATCAGTCTTTAATTACCTAAAGTGGGGAACAAGGTTCAGACTTATGTTGCTTGCTTCCAGAATCTCGAACCAGGAGCAATGAGTAAGAGAGGATCAGATTAATGCTTAAAGTGGGAAAAATTCCTAACAATTAGAATTATCCCAAAGTGCAATTGACACTGGTTCTTCATCATTTGAAGCATTTAAACAAAGGCCTAATGACTGCCTGTTTGGTTATATTATAAAGGCGATTTTTATCTATGTGTGTGTGATTTTGGACTCTGTAGTGACTCTCAAATCTTATATTATGGATTCAAATAAGAAATAGCTTTTTAAATTTTGTTTTGTTTTTGTTAGAACTTTTTTTTTTTTACAAAAGTAGAGCTACCAAGACACTTTCTTTCATTGGTGCTGATATTCAGAGTACATATGTAAGTTTGTAGAATAAGACAAAGATTAGGACTTACAGCTAGGTTCCAATAAGTATGAATAATAAATGCCATGAAGCAACTGAATTATTTAAATTTGCATCACATATTTCTACTAAACTAGAACCAATATTTTACATATAGTTGTGACTTCCAATAATCCTTGCAACTCAAAGGAAATCCATCTGTAAGGTTGGAGCTCAAACGAATGCTTTTTTTCCCCTTTCAATTATTCAATCATTCATTTATTCAAGAAATATTTCTCATTAATGTTACCTCCCTACTTAATCTTGAATGTGCAGAAAAGAGTTATACTCAAACTCTAGTTCTATCCAGGAGATTAATTGTGTTTGTTTCTTTGTCTAAAAGGTAACAAGTTTCCCACTTCCCTCGTGAGCTGTGAATGTATTCTGCTCTCTTCCTCCCAGTAGTGTGAAGAATTTGTGTGATTTTCCCCCACCTCACCCCACCAAAAACTCAACCAATTCAATACTAATTTAAACCCATTTCAAAACAAGATGTTGTTCCTGACCTTGATAAAGAGATTTAAGTTCTTCATTTCAGCATATATAAAATGGGTTCTTGACCCCAAAAGTGGGGTCTTTGGGTTTATCAAACACAAGGTTACTATGATCATTGACTACTTTGTCTTGTGTACCTAATCTATTCCACTGACCCACCACTCTATTTCTCAGAAAATATTGGATAGTTTTAATAATTACTATTTTATAATATATTTTGAGATCTGGTATTGCTAGACCACTTTCTTTTGCATTTTTTTTTCATGAATTCTCTTGATATCCTTGACCTTTTGTCCCTCCAGATGAATTTTGTTGTTATAAAATGACTTTTTTTGTAGTTTTATTGGTAAAATAATAATAAGTAAATTAGTTTAGGGAGAATTGTCATTTTTATTATACTGGCTCAGCCTACCCATGAGCAATTGCTATTTTTACAATTGCTTAGATCTAACTTTGTATGTGTGAAAGTGTTTTGTAATTCTGTTCATATAGCTCCTGGGTTTGTCTTGGCAAGTAGACTCCCAGGTATTTTATGCTGCTTACCGTTATTTTAAGTAGAATTTCTCTTTCTATCTCTTGCTGCTGGGCTTTGTTGATCATATAAAGAAATATTGATGATTTATGTGGGTTTATCTTATATCCTGCAACTTTACTAAAGTTGTTGATTATTTAGTTGATTCTCTAGGGTCTTATAAATATAGCATCATATCATCTGCAAAGAGTGGTGGCTTTGGAGGGAGGAGAGAAAAAGGGAGGGATCTCTAGAGGGGAGGATGAGGGAATAGGCTAAAGGGAGATATAGAAGGTTATTTAGATTAATGGGAATGGGAGAACAAAGGAGGGATCCTAGGGAGGGGGGTAGATTAAGTAATAGGAGGGCAAGGTGGCAGGTAGAAGTAAAGTAGAGGAGTCAGTAGGGACAGGACATAAGAGACATGTGCAAACATAAAACCAAAGATCAGAAGTAGAATTTGTTAGGGAAAGTATATTTCTATATATGTATGTGTATGTATATATGTATATGTATAAGTCTGTATATATCTATATATAAGTCTATCTGCACTTAATTGTAGCCTTCTGGGGTGAAGGGAGGTAGGGGAAAAAGAACAAAATAAAAAGTGCACAGCAGAGAACCAAAGAAAACTTACAAGGAAGCAAAGAAAAGATGGACAGCTCTTAATGCAACATCTAGTATTTATTATATATGCTTTTTTTTGGCTTTATTTTTTGAAGGGGAAAGGCAGGACAGTTGTTGTTAAGTGACTTGCCCAAGGTCATATGGCTAGTAAGTGTTGTGTCTGATTTTAATTTGGGTTCTTCTGACTCCAGGGCCAGTGCTCTATTCACTATGCTACCTAGCCGCTCCTATATGCTTTCTTGAAATGGAAATTTATTGCTATATATTTTAAATCTTTTTTGTTCTGCTGTGCATATGACATGCTTTTTTCTTTTCTTATTTTGTATTTGTTTTAATATTTAAGTTTATAATGTTTCTTTTCCTTCTCTTATTGTGTATTTTTAAAGTATAAACTTTTTTTAAAAAGGGAAAAAAAGTGAGTTTTGTTTCCTCATTGCCTATTCTAATTCCTTCTATTTCTTTTTCTTCTCTTATTTCTGTAGCTAACATTTCTATTAGAATAGTAGGCTCACTTCTTCGTTAGATTGTAAGCTCCTTGAAAGCAGGAAACGTCATTTGCTTCCTTTTGTATCCCCAGTGCTTGGCCTGGCACAGAGAAGGTGCTTAATAATGCTTATTGGTTGATTGAATGATCATCAGAATGTGGTGTGAAAACACAATAAGCATACTTTTGCCCGTGTTTGGCTCGTTGCTACCTTTTCCCAGCTACTTGCTGCTCTAATGTTTATGGAAGATGGACAGTGCGCTTGTCCAGGATGGCTTCCAACACGTCCTGTAGACATTGGAGGAGGAATAACCTCAGTTCTGGGCACTATTCCTTGACTTTTCACATTACATTCTTCTAGCTTGATTCACACTCGACTGTTAGGACACTCAGGACAAGAAGACAGCTGCTTTCCAGTCCTTGTTTGAGCAAGAGGGGAGAATTAGAGGAAGGAGTCTTGGGGGTGGTCTTTTTGTTTGTTTGTTTTTATAGACTTCCTTTGGCCTCACTAGACTTTATTTCCTTCCCTCGTTCCCAGGGCAATTCTGTTTCAGTTTCGGCAGCTACTTGGCAGGAGGCTGATACCTTGACGTTATCTTTGGTCAAGACTTGGGAAAAGTGGGGGACGGGAGGAGGGATATGAAAAAATGGAGGGATGGGGGTGGGAAGGCCTTTGGTCATCTTCACCAAAGAGAGCCTGGGAATCAATTGAGTTAAACATTGCTCTTCTGTTCCTGACCTCCCCCTCTTCTCCTCCCTCCCTCTGAATAAATCTGGAAAGAATGAGCCTGAAGTCTGTCTTGAACCAACTATAAACCTTTATTGTATGTGGGTTGCTTCTCAAAGAACAGGGCATTAGTCTCCCAGTTGTTGGAGTAAACAGAATCTATCAGCCTCCTCACTGAATGCCAGGGTCAATGTCTGATGGGAGATGAGTTCTCTGTGCCTGGCACCTGCTGGCACAGGTAGGTGGACGGGTAACAATAAACCCACAATCAATCTTGATGACTGTTTTAAGTACAAACTGTAAATAATAAAGTCATATATTTAATATTTCTCCCTCTTTTATTACCCTCACACACCCTACCCCCACCCAGGAATAAATGTCTCCTCTTCAATCTAATAGAGAGAAACACAGCAAACCTTATGCATCAGAAAGGTAATGAGTGACGCATCTCCTTGGTCATCCAGACACCACATTGCTTTTGCTGCATCTTGGGCAACTCTGTTTTTTGCTCGTCTCTCTCAATGTGTGGCGCTCCTGCTCTTTGCTGCACAGATTTGGGGGTCAAGATCAAGAAGAAACATCTGAAAAGAAAGATGAGCAGGGAAACAAACTAAGGTCTTTGTGTCTTTAAATCTAAGGGTCAACTTAGTGTACAATGAAGCTGACCCTCATGGATGAAGTTGTGACCTGAGGATTTCCTGAAAATCTTGCAACCCAAAGGGTAAAGAATCAGGTTCTAAAAGGCATCAGTGTATCTAGGATACCTACAGGCAGTGGCCTGGTCAGTGATATTGTGATATGAGACTTTGAAATCAATGTAGTTTATCATACATTTATTAAACACCAACTACAATTAGGACTTTAATCCATATCAACTAGAATCATAGATTTAGAACTGAAAGGTACCTTATTATCCATTTAACCCAATCTCTACTTTTTTTTGGGTTGCTTTTTTGGAGGGGGGAAGGCAGGGCAGTTGGGGTTAAATGACTTGCCCAAGGTCACATGGCTAAGTAAGTGTTAAGTGTCTGAGGCTGGATCTGAACCCAGGTCCTCCTGACACCAGGACTGGTGCTCTATTCACTTCGCCAGCCACCTAGCCTCCCCCAATCTCCACATTTTACCGATGAGAAAAATGAGGTTGAAAGAAGTTGAGTGACTTGTCCAAGGTCACACATACAGTGGAGTACTTAGAGCTTGGTCAAACATGGAAGATTCCAAGGCCACCCATTGTATCCCAGGCCATTGCTGGTTATCTTGACTTTTGTTTTGCCAGTGAACTTTGACAACCCTGGAAGAAAAAGTGAGTTTGATGACTTTGTGCAATTCTGCCTCTGCCTCACTTAAATCCAATACATTTGCAAGTCAAGACATTACTCTGTGATGTCACTGGCCTTCTTCAAAAACTAAGGATAAGTAACAGCATATAATAAGTGATGGCATTAGAACCCAAGTCCTCTGACTTTAGACAAAGTGATTTTCTCACCTATATTATCACAAAAATTCATGTAGGTAATAAATATGTATTTTTTTAAAGTCCTTCTGGTTATAAAATAAAACATAGAAATAAAACAGTCATAGTTAATCTGGCAGGTGTTGTGGATATAAATTGGGCATTTTCAGTTGAATATGAATCCTTTTGTCACCAATTCAAAAGTTATGTATTTGTCTATACTTGTCCTATTAGCTGGAGACTCTTATCCCTATTATTTTTTTTTTGCCAGATTATTGTCATTATTGTACTGGTCCCTTGGGGTCTATATTGTTAGAATCAGTCAACTAAGCTAGAACAACACAGATATTTTTAATAGAGACACACAGATAAGGAGAAGGATGAAGATAAGAATAGTCCTTCTAATGCACACTAGGACTTGTAAACAATACTGTCAAAGCTCAAGAGCTTTGAGAACACCACAGTTTCAGACCTATCAGAACTAGTGAGTCCCACTGATGAAGCCATTCAATTTGCTGACCTTCTACCCTTAGCAGCACAGACAGGATTTCCTGATAAATTCCTTCTCTGGGTACACAGATCCCACAACCCTAGCCTTAGTTAATGACCAAAGACCCCAGGCCTAGGGGAAGGTCCAAGATCTTAGTTCCCAATCTTACACCCATCCAAAAGCTTTAGGAAGAGAGAGTTACCCACTAGAAGTCAACAAAGGGTAACTAGGGTGGGCCTATGCCCCAGGGCATTGAAATGAGATGATACCAAAGATTTCACCAGGCAGAAACAACAGCATTTAGTACCTATTTAGCAAAAAGAATTAATTTTAAAATGATTCTCCCTCCCAACCTGCCTTTTGTAGCCTAGGCAAGGTCCTTTGTAGCCTAGTCCCTTTTGTTCTACTCCTTCCAATTACAGTTTCTCCAGAAACAGGCTTATAATATGTCAGGTTCTCTATTCTTTGACCCCCCCCCCTCCCCATCCACCACCATCTGCTCACTACAGCACAGGGTATTTTTCTAACCCAACTATATTAATTTTTTTTTTTTTGGTAAGAAACGTATGTTAATTTTCCATCAGCATTTTTCCAACACTATTAGTGCATTTGGATTTTAAGACCACTCTGTGGTAGTTCCTACCCACTCAGTGGCCTGAGCAGTAGGAGCCGCAGACCAGTCCTCAGTAGCTGGCTGAGCACTCCAGTCTTCGGTAGGGAACTGCAGAATGGGCACAGATGGCACCTGTACTCCCTCAGACCAATCAGCCACCTCTGGTTGAGTAGCAGTGAATTCTGGGGCAGGTGCAGTCCATTCACCCTGAAACTCCTCGTTTGTCACTGCCTTCTCAGCCTGCTCTTCCTTTTCAATCTCCTCTGGATCCCTGTAGAAGTAAAGATCAGGCATAACCTCCCAGGGGTGTTCCCGGAGATGGTACCACGCATCCACAGGACTTCACGGGCCAGCATCCACCACATCAGACCCACAGAGTGAGCTCCCTGGTTATTACATGAATTGGCAATGTCCGCATAGCGAAGTGGGGAGTCTGTGTTGCACAGTGCAATGGAATGATGCTTCAGTCACAGGCTGGTGATCTGCCTGAGGATCAGTGACTACCAAGAGGCGGGGCTCCCTGAAAGCTGCCTGAATCTGGTTAGTGAAGGTGCCCAGTGTGAAACGTCCAGTAATAGGTGTGGCGCCAGTGACAGCGGCAAATTTCAGAGCATCTCGCTGGCCAGTGTTCCTGGATGAGATGACACTAACATTGGCTGGATTTTCAATGGCAACAATGGCACGAGCTGCCAGCAGAAGTTTTTCCCAAGTTCTCCTCAAATTAATGATGTAGATGCCATCACTCTTTCTTTTGTAGATATACTGTTCCATCTGGAAGTCCAGATTGGTGCCACCCAAATGAGTTCCTGCAGCAAGGAATTTGAGGACCCTCCTCCTTCATCTGCAAGACATCTAGGGCTCTGGACATTGTGAAAGTTTCCCTTCAAAGTTATGATGGAAACAGAGAATAACGCCCTATGGAACCCTGTTCGGGGCAGTGCGGAAAACAACTATATTCATCTTTAAAACTTGATGTGAAGGTAATTTTATGTTGGTTTCCAGGCATATTTTGTGAAGCTTGCCTGAGGCACCAAAATTATTTCTTAAGGCTCTGTGGGTCATCCCGATGGGAGAACATTGTGAGAAAATGACTTTGTCCAACAGACGCTCAATGCTTTTGACCTGTAGAGGTTAGTTGTCATCCAAACAAGAATCAGTGGCAGAGAAGGTTCTCTACATGGAAGGAAGAAAGGAAGGGAGGAAGGGAGGAAGGGAGGAAGGAAAGAAGGAAGGAAGGAAGGAAGGAAGGAAGGAAGGAAGGAAGGAAGGAAAGAAGGAAGGAAGGAAGGAAGGAAGGAAGAGAGGGAGGGAGGGAGGAAGGAAGGAAGGAAGGAAGGAAGGGAAGGAGGAAGGAAGGAAGGAAGGAAAGAGAAAGAAGGAAGGAAGGAAGGAAGGGAAAAAAGGAAGGAAAGAAAGAGAAGAAGGAATCAATCATTTATTAAATACTGATTATGTGACAGATGATTATTATTATCTCATTTTATCCTCACAACAACCTTGGGAGGTGGGTGCTATTATTATCCCTATTTTAAAGTTGAGGAAACTTAGGCAGTCTGAAGTTAAGTGACTTGCCAGATGGATTTTTAAATTTCGGTCTTCCTGGCATCAGGCCCAGAATTCTATCCACTGTCTGTTAGTGATAATGAATAACAAATAATAACCTAGACACCTCCAAGTTCCCGGTTCTCACAGAACTTTCTTCCTTCATCTTTGCTTCACAGACTGATGACCAATGACGGTTTTTAGTTGAATGCTGCCTTGCAGGCACTCATGAACACATACCCAGAGGTGCCATTTTGGACATGTCAGAATGTTAGTAGCATGGGCAAATATGGGACAATTGCCTAGTAGTGATGCAGTTGAAAGTTTGATGCCCCCCTTCAAATTTTCAAAGGTACTCCTTTACCCTTTACCAATCACAAAACACCAAGCATAGAAAGACTTTCCCTAGTGGAATGGATAGATGAGAACAATTTGTTCCAATGGCCTTGAAGGTGGTGGAAGTAGGTGATATGGAGCGCTTAGAAGCTGGTCATACATCAAAGACACCAAGGTCATCCACTGCATCCTGGGTCATAGCCGGTTGTCCTGACTTTTGTCTTGCTGCTGGACTTCCATGACTGGAAGAGAGAGAGCAAGGCTGATAACTTTGTGCAACTCTCCCTTATTTAAATCCAGTTCATGTGCAAGTCACATGTCAAGACATTACCCTGTGATTATGGGGTGATGTCATTGGGTTTTTTTTCCAAAAACAAAGGACAAACAGCAACAATTGAAAAGGAAAGTGATCATCAGATCTGTACTACACAGGGCTTCTTGGTCAGTATTATTGGCTTTAGAAATGAACAAAGGAGAAAGACGTCAGAAACTATTCCCCTGGCTCTGACTCTAGCTTTCTCTCTATTGCCTTTCCAATTTGCCTCATGCAGACCAGGACTATTTTGAATGAGTACAAGACTTTAGCCTCCATCATTCTCAATGGAAACCAGCTGATATTTAATGAAAAAGCACAAAAGGGGTTCCCAGAAAAGTCTAGTTTAGGACCTGCCAAAGATCCAATCCAGTGACCTTGGTTCTCAGATTTTCTAGGGGCTTGTCTTCTTAAGTCTGTTAAGCCCCAGGTTCTTTGCTTTTTCCTTGGAGGATCCTATTCTCCCTCACCACTTCTAAACCTGAGCTAAAAATTCCTTTTGATTTTCTCTTGCCAGAGATAATTAACATTTCATTAAGGTGAAAAGGAATAACAACATATATCATCATTAATATGTATCTTGCTTAGAGCTCTTTGAAGTCCTGGAAACAGATAATACAAACATGTTTTCAATGTGGAAAAATGTACACATGGATATCTATTACTTTGGATATGAAAACTGGTTTTTCTACCTTCCTGACCTTAATTGACATGAAGATGTTTTATCTGGTACCATTCTTTTCATACTAAATTAACCCACAGAAATGTCCCACCTATCAGACTAGAGATCAAATAGTTTCAACAAGCAGTTATTAAATAGGTTTGGATCCCAACTGTGCTCCTTATTACCTGTGTGCCCTTGAGCCAATCATTCAGCATCACTGGCCTCAGGTGACTTATCTGTGAAATGGAGGGGGTCAGACTAGATGGCCATCAAAGGATCTTCCATCTTGAAATCTATGATTCCAAGAACCTAACAGTTTATGTTTGACACATACAGGCTGCAAGAATACACAGTCACTTCCACAAAATAATGAATCATTGAACTCCTCAGTATTTGAAGGGGAAAATGTCACTGGAGTAGAATTTTTGAATCAGTGCTCAATAAATGTTTGCTGAATGACTTGATGGATGAATGAATGAAAAGAACAAAGAGAAAAAAGAGGGAAAAGGAGATAAATGGCAAAGATCATAGCCTTGTTATGTGTTATAGCTCATTGTTTACCCCTGGGGCCATCTCATCTCACCTCTAAATTTCAACTTCATTTATTGGGAGAAACTAACTGTAATGTTTCTAACCCTGACTTGTTCAAATGGATTCCTAAGAGGTAACAATCCAGGGCAGTGTCCTCAGTGAGGCAGAGAGAAGCAGCCTGCATTCCACCCATCTTAGGCTCCTTCCTGTAAGACTTTCCTGTGAGAGATTTGGAAAATGTGGGCAGAATTGACCCAGCATAATTGATAGTTTATGGTGAACCCTGGGGGAAGAAGATAGAAGAGGGGGAGAGGGGGATGGGAGATGGGGGGGTGAAAGGTTCCTCTTCCCATCATGAATGTTTCTGGATAGAAGAACCTTTGCACCAAGACCTATTTTTAACAGTATTCAGTATTTCTGAAGTTATTTTTAGCCTCATGGCCTTTCTGAATAAGACAAAATCCAGATGCCAAGGCCTGTCTTTACCACCAGAAGGTCTATGTCAGTATCACCATGCAGGCTGTTGTCAGAGCAGTGTATAAAGGCAATCTCAATGGTAGCCAACATTACCTGGGAGGAAAAAAACCACAAAACCCCCCAAATTTCAGAGGTTTAGCTTTAGTTTACTTGGCCCTTCTGAACCATCTTGGGTAAAATAGGAATAACAACACGGACCTAATCCATACAGGTTCGTATGAGTTGTGGGTGATAAGAGCAATGAGTAGCTCAACCAGGGTGCTCGAGAACAGAGGGGAAAAAAGGAAAAGGAAATCCTTCTAAATGCGTCTCAGGCCCTCAGATCTCTCTTCCCCTGGGCCTCCAAATCCATCCTTAGAACCGAAGAGGGGAAACAGACTGCAAGAACAAAAATCCCAACCTCTATTTCTGCAGCCAAAGATGGTTTATTGTTCTGGGGTCTGTTTAGTGTCATGGCAAAGTACCCAGTGACTGCCGAGCAGATCCAAGAAGCCATCTTCTGTTAGGGAGGGATGAAATACATTTTTGTGTGCTGAGGCACTGGGGTGACTTGGCCTGCATTGCAGAGTAGGCCCTGCTTAGCCAGGTACAGAAGAGAGATAGCTCAGGGGGAGGAATCAAATTTAGGTTATTAGTGAAACAAGGTTTTATCGGGCTAGGCATCTCTGGCAGAAGCTCAGACAGGGAAATCTTACTGCAAGAGAAAGTTGTCCCAGGCAGTATATCAGAGTTGTAGGTGAGCTCTGATACGTCTCTTTGTCCTGAGTTTTTTCTGGTTTTTACTGGTCAGTTTGGTGTGATTAAACTCAGAAAAATTTTAGGGGGAGGGCGCCTATCATGTTCTTAAGCTCTTTACTGATAAGGAATGTTAACTTTTTGCTGTGCCTGGTTGTGAGGGGTGTGTGTGTGTGTGTGTGTGTGTGTGTGTGTGTGTGTGTGTGTGTGTGTGTGTGTGTATTTGTGTGTAGGTAAGGAGTTATCCCTGACTGGAGATGCTGGAGATGACACCATGTTCTCTTTGGGACTACTTCTCCTAGAGCCATGTATGAGAGAGTTCAGCCGGTGATGTCATTATCTAGAAGTTCCAGGTGATGCTAACTGATGAGATTTCAAAGGAGAAGAGGAGGTGGAGAAGTAATGGCTGTCGGGTCAGGGGCTTTCCGTCCACTACATCTCCTGCTGCCAGGGTTAGCAGACCTAAAAGTGTCTTCCTACTGCATCTGCTGATGCTGGACTGTTGGGCAGTGATGTACTGGTATTTGGGCAGCCCAGTGGGTGTTCTCCTCCCTCTCACCCTTTCTCGTGTTAGTGGTAGACATCCATCATTAGCTCTGGTAATGTTTTGACATCCTTTTGAGATTTCCACCCTTCTGATAGTCAATAAACATTTATTAAGTGCCTGCTATGTTCCAAGCACTGCGATAAGTGCTGAGGGTACAAAGAAAGGCAGAGGATAGTCCCTGCCCTCAAGGAGTTTATAATCTAAGGGGAGAAGACAAAGCACAAAATGAAACTGAACTCCAGGTAGGGCATAATGGATAGTGGGAAATGAGATGATTAGTCTGGTTGCTTTCCTTAAATGTAGGTTCTGAGTGGAGCTCTCTGCTCTCCACCCTCCGGTCAGAGAGAGGGAGGGTCACCAGGGGCACAGGGTATTGACAAGGCGTGAGTTTCAGGGATAAAATGATCTTGCAGGATGATTAGGTTCAAGGATGAAGAAGTCCAGAGGAATACATCCAATTACAGAATTCGGGGACATCTCGATGTCTGGGACATCTGTCAATATCTTCCACACTTTAGTGAACAGACATTGACAAGTGTCCCAGACTTTGAGATGCAGTGCTTTTCAGTCAATGGGCAAGTCACTAAGATCTTTTTGTTTACAATTCACCTACATTGAACATCACGCTGATTCAGCAGCACCTTGCATTGGTAGGCTGAGGCACGGGTCTGGAACCTGCAACCTTGAGGCCACCTGTGGCCCTCTATGTCCTCAAGTGCAACCCTTTGACTGAATCCAAACTTCACAGAACAAATCCCTTTAATAAAAGAGTTTGTTCTGTAGAACTTGGACTCAATCAAAAGGCTGCGCCCAAGGATATAGAAGCCCACATGTGGCCTTGAGGCTGCAGGTTCCCCACCCCTGGCACTATAACTCTTTTGTCCCTGGAAATTCTGAAGAGAGATTTTATGAAGAAATAGTGGTGAGACTTTGTTCTGCTTATCACAATTTAAAAATTATTTATCTTGCATTTTTATTTCATGTAAATGTCCTTTAGCAATGTGTGTGTGAATGAGAAAGAGAGAGACAACCAAACAGACAGACTCTGACTAATCAAGAATCAGAGGGCAAAGAGGGTTTTCTACTCACAAGCAATAGATTTTCAACCCAAACAGATGTTTGATACCTTCTGGTAGCATTTCAGGATTGTTTCATGAGTCTTTTAGTTTACATATATATGTATACATACACATGTGTGTATAAATGTGTGTATACATATATGTATATACACACATATGTATATACATGATATATTTGCTGTTTTTGTTAACTACAAAGTCATCTTGGCAGTATCATCTCATAGAAAACAAAAGCAACTCACATTTCTATAGTGCCTTAAAACTTAACAAGTACTTTCCTCACTATAGCCCTGTGTGATAGGTCATGAAAGTATAATCATCCCCTTTTGATAGGTGAGAAAATTTAGACTCAGAGATCATAAATAACTAGCCTGTAGTCACTACCCTAGGGGAGCTAGTTGACACAATGAATAGAATGCTGGACCTGAAGTCAGGAAGGCCTGAATTCAAATCCAGCCTAAGACATTTACTAGCTGCCTGATCCTGGCCAAGTCATTTAACCCTGTTTACCTCAGTTTCCTCATCTGTAAAATGAGGGGGAGAAGGAAATGGAGAATTACTCTAGTGTCTTTGTGAAGAAAATTCCAAATGGGGTTACAAAGAGTTGGACATTACTCTAACTACTGAACAACAACAGCTACTCTTGTGGCAGACTCTGCCACAACATGGCACAACATAGGCTATACCAACAGACCTTCAGGCTTGCAATAGAATTCAGGTCTAAATCCAGCTTTAATTTTAAAGCTTACAAGCATCAGGATAAAAACTCAGTTCTACTGATTCCAGGTCCAGCTCATTTTTTTTTTCATAATAGAAATGTGCCTACTTTTGAGAAATGAGACAGATAAGAACATTCTGAACTTTCAAAAGGAAAAAAAAAGAATGACTAGCAGAGTTTTTGTCTATGGAATTAATGTAGTTACTCCAATGTTTATCTTTCTTGAACAAAGGGAAATACACTATTATTCTAGGCAATGAAAAGAATGATAGTTTTAATTATCCCCCTCCCTCTTCACGTCATTTGCTAATTTGATAAGGATATCATATGTGGCTTCATTCAGGTCAATGATGAAATGTTTTGCAAACCTTAAACGTGTGTGTTGTTATTAGTATTAATAGCACAAAGCTAAGGACATGTCTCTGGGACTCTCCACTACACACTTTCTCCATGGTACTAATGATGACTCTTTGGGTCTAGTTAGGCAATCAGTTTCAAATTCACCTTACTGTACCTCTATCTAGTCCAGAATCTTCCACCTTGTCTACCAATGTAGCAGGAAATTTTTTTTTTCAAATGCATTGCTGAAATCATTCAGGAACATTCTGTGGTTCCATGTTCTCTTGGGACTCCTCAGCGTTCTTGGGCTCATCAGGTATTGATTTGTTTTCCTTTGTCTTGCAATATTTATTCATGGATGTCTATCCAACCTTTTTTAGTTGATCTGGAAGCCACATTCCTTTCTGTTATTAATATCTTGCCTATTCATTAATGTTTATGATCTTTAATTGAATTTTCTTCCTCCTGAGATCTTTGGTAATTTCAGACTTTTTAATCTTATATTCCCCTACCACTCTCTTTTTTACTCCTTCCCTTTTGATTTGTGTTTCCCCTAGGGACTGGACCTCAAAGCTAAATCAGCCTTTTCCTGTGCTGCATGATTAATGTTTTATCAGCCTTAGACTCTGCTCCAAGTGACTTCTCCAGTTGGAACAAGGAGGAGCAGTTGCAGGAGAAAGGACTGTCTCCAGATGGAATGCCACAGAGCCATACACGTGTCTTGTCCTAGTTCCCTCTCTTGTACCACAGAGCACAGCCATACTACTGTCTCAACCACAGAAATCTTCTGGCTTTTTATTTTCCTTGTAGGGGGAATGGTGGATGGGAATGGAATTGGATTCTATTTCAAGCCTGTGCATCTGTTAGTGTAGCCTAGCCCATGTTAGTGTAGCCTCACCCATGACTGAGAGGGTGCTGAATTGGATTGAGGTTAACAGCAACGAAGACTGTTCTTTTGCATGCCTCTTAGGACCCCCTCTGGTTCTGGAAGAGAGTGAGATTCCAGTCAATATCTGAAGAGCTGAAGTCCTCCATAATCCATACTTTGCTTTTTGGTCAATACTTCTGACCAGTTTCCCAAACTATTCATCTAATCACTTCTCTGTCCAAGCGCTAAGAATACTCCCGCCATATTGCTTTTGTTTCTCTTTGTTGATCCTTACCCAAATGTTCTCTATCTTACCCCTCTTTGGTTCCGAGATTTTTTCACGAGTTTGTCTTCCTTACAGAATGTTACCGTACAGAAATGACACGGAGAATCATGAGACCTGAATTCAAATCCTGATCCCAACACTCATTAGCTCATTGGCCATGGTTTGGAAAGCCACCCAGCCTCTCTGTTCCTCAGTTTCCTCTTTTGTAAAACAGGATGATAGCATTTATAAAACCTGGTTCATATGCTTGTTATGAGGAAAGTGCTTTGAAATGTCAAATTATTACTCTAATGTGAGTTATTACTGCTCATGTTATTGGTTAATGTTTTTTCTGCTTTCGTTTACTCCTTTCCTTTTGAATTAGGTAGCCCCTTCTCAAGCCCTATTCTCATCATGAGTCCCTCCCACCAAGTCTCAGATATACTGTACCTGCAAGATTGAATTTGCCTACTTATATTAAGAGCTCTCATTCACTTTGTTTATCATGAACACTATGCATTTCCATGTTACCATCGGAGGACATGAGTTTTCATTTTTGATTCCCTTCTTAGGTATTATCTTCCATGAATTATTGATCCTCATTTTTGCTATCCTTTCATATTATACATGTTATTCTTTGTAGTATCAGGATCAAGACCTCTCTGGTCAATTTTTCTCTCATACTTTCTCCCTTCTTTTTTCAGTTTAAGATCCCCTTGATTAGATTTATGAGACTCCAGTCAAATATGTTTTTTTTTAAGTTCTTGTTTCATGCACTCCATCCCTGGCTAATATCTCATTACTCATATATTTTAAGCTATGCCCTAGAAATCCAAATTCTGGTCTTAGAGCATCAGTGAGAACCATTGCAGATTTGTTTTTCTAGGAGAATGACATTATAAATATGTTGCATTAGAAAGAGAAAGACTAGTGTCATAACCATATTAGGTGGGAGAAGGGCTGGAGCCTTAGAGTCTGGTTAGGAGGCACATACAACATTCCAAGCATGAAAGACAAAGTCACAGAATCTCAGATTTGGAAAGCACTTCAGCTGCCATCCAGTCCAATCAGAACCTACATAGCAATCCATTCTATAACATTTCCATCATGAAGTTATCTAGCCTCTTTTAGAAGACCTTGACAGAGAGAGAGAGAGAGAGAGAGAGAGAGAGAGAGAGAGAGAGAG